>NC_057802.1:193386633-193408992 GCF_018294505.1 Triticum aestivum
TGGAGGTGCGGCGGCGACACGTGGTGCTTCGCCACGGGCCCGGGGCGGCGGCGCGGGTTGTCCGGCGGGCGCTGGACGCGTCCGCCCGCGGAGAGGGGATTTAGGGTTACGGGAGACTGCGAATGTATTTCGGGATGCCCACATATTTATAGGTAGAGGGAGCTAGGAGGCTCCAAATGAGGTGCGGTTTTCGCCCACACGATCGTGATCGAACGACCTAGAGCATGGAAGAGAGTTTGGTGGGGTTTTGGGCTGGTTTTAGAGGGGGGTTTTGCTGGACACTCAAATGGACATTGCGGATGCCCAGTTAACCGTTGGAGTACCAAACGACCTCCGAATGGAACGAAACTTGACCGGTAGTCTCCGGTGGTATACTAGGGCCACTTAACAAGCCTCGGTCCATTCCGAGAAAGTTTGACACACGCACACGAAAGAAAAACAAGAGGGGTGCACCGGAGGAGATAGGAGCGCCGGATTGGAAAACGGACAACGGGGAAAATGCTCGGATGCATGAGTCGAACATGTATGCAAATGCAATGCACCTGATGACATGATATGAAAATGCATGGCATGACAAAAATACAAAATGAAAGACAAAACCCGACAACGGAGGGAAAATCATAACACATAGCCGGAGATGGCAAGAGCCGGAGTTACAAATATGGCAAGTTACATGCGGGGTGTTACAACACTCCACCACTACGAGAGGATCTCGTCCCGAGATCTAGGACTGAAAGAACTCCGAATATTCGGAACGGAGATGGTCCTCGCGTTCCCAGGTGGCTTCCCGGTCGGAATGGTGCGACCACTTCACTTTCAGGAATTTGATTGACTTGTTGCGAGTCTTGCGCTCAGTTTCTTCAAGAATAGCAACTGGGTGCTCATGATAAGACAAATCTTCTTGGAGGTCAATCTCTTCGAAGTACTTGCGAAGCGGTGACACGTGGAACACATCGTGCACGTTCGCGAAGTTGGAAGGAAGCTCAAGTTGATAGGCGAGGTCGCCTCTTTTGCCAATGATCTTGAAAGGACCCACGTATCTAGGGGCAAGCTTCCCTTTGATACCGAAGCGACGAGTGCCTTTCATTGGAGAGACGCGGAGGTAGACATGGTCTCCGATCTCGAAAGCCAAATCACGATGCTTACTGTCGTAGTAACTCTTCTGGCGCGATTGCGCGGCTTTGAGATTATCACGGATGACTTTACACATTTCTTCAGCTTCAGTGATTAAGTCATTGCCAAAAAGTTGGCGTTCACCAGTCTCTGACCAATTGAGAGGAGTACGGCACTTTCTGCCATAGAGAATCTCGAATGGGGCCTTGCCCGAACTCGCTTGGAAGCTGTTGTTGTAGGAGAATTCAGCATATGGAAGACAATCTTCCCATTTCATGCTAAAGGAATGACACAAGCCCTGAGCATATCTTCAAGAATTTGATTGACTCGCTCGACTTGGCCACTAGTTTGAGGATTGAAAGCTGTGCTGAAGCGAATGTTTGTGCCCATGGCCTTCTGGAAGGAGTCCCAGAACTTAGAGGTGAAGATGCTACCATGGTCTGAAGAAATCAATTGTGGAATGCCGTGCAAGGAGAAAATTCTGGAAGTGTATAGCTCTGCCAGCTGAGCTGCTGTGATGGATTCTTTGATTGGAAGGAAATGAGCCACTTTAGAAAGCTTGTCAATGACAACGAAGATAGCATCATTTCCTCGCTTGGACTTTGGAAATCCAGTCACAAAGTCCATTTCGATATGATCAAACTTCCATTCCGGAATAGCAAGAGGTTGGAGGAGACCAGCTGTTCGTTGGTGTTCTGCTTTCACTCTTCGGCAGACATCACATTCATTCACGAATTGAGCAATTTCTTGCTTCATTCGAGTCCACCAATACGACTTCTTGAGGTCATGATACATCTTCGTACTTCCAGGATGAATGGAAAGGAGAGAATTGTGCGCCTCGTTCATTATGACTTTCCTTAGATCACCTTCAGGAACCACAATCCGGTCCTCGAAAAACAAAGTGTCTCTGTCGTCAAAGCGATAGCACTTGTATTTGGAAAGACCCTTGTCGATACCACGTTTCACCTTCTTCACCATGGCATCAAGGAGTTGTACCTCACGAATTTGATCTTCCAAAGTAGGAGATACCATGAGGTTGGCAAGAAAGCCTTGAGGGACAACTTGGAGATTCAGCTTGCGGAAAGCTTCACAAAGATCCGGTTGGAAAGGCTTGAGGATTAAGCTGTTGCAATAAGCCTTCCTGCTTAAGGCATCTGCAATGACATTGGCCTTGCCTGGAGTATATTCGATACTCGGATTGTACTCTTGAATCATTTCGACCCATCGAGTCTGCCTGAGGTTCAGGTTGGGCTGAGTGAAGATATACTTGAGACTCTTGTGATCAGTGAAAATGTCCACTTGTCTTCCCAACAAGAGATGTCTCCACGTTATTAATGCATGGACAACTGCCGCCAACTCAAGATCGTGAGTGGGGTAGTTCTTCTCGTTGGGCTTCAACTGACGAGAGGTATAGGCCACAACTTTCTTCTCTTGCATTAACACAGCACCGAGACCTTGGAGAGAAGCATCACAGAAAACTTCATACGGCTTGGATTCATCAGGAGGAGCCAAGACAGGAGCTGTGACTAGTTTCTCTTTGAGAGTGTTGAAAGCAACGTCACACTCAGGAGACCGGACATACTTCACATGCTTCTGTAGGAGGTTGGAAAGAGGCTTTGCAATCTTGGAGAAGTTCTCAATGAATCTTCGGCAATAGCTTGCAAGACCAAGAAAACTGCGGAGCTGCTTGACATTTTGAGGAGGTTCCCAATTCACAACTGCGGACACCTTCTCGGGGTTAACAGCGATGCCGTTGGCAGAGATGATGTGACCAAGGAAAAGAACTTCATCGAGCCAAAACTCACATTTGGAGAACTTCGCATAGAATTGATACTCTCTGAGCTTGTCGAGCACCAATCGCAAATGTTTGGCATGATCCTCCTTATTCTTGGAGAAGACCCAGATATCATCGAGATACACCAGGACGAATTCGTTGGTATAGGGGTTGAAGATGAAATTCATCATCCGAGAGAACACCGAAGGAGCATTGACAAGGCCGAAAGACACGACAGTATATTCATAAGAACCAAAGCTTGTTCTGAATGCTGTCTTGGGAATATCTTCTTCACGAATGCGAATCTGATGATAACCCATACGAAGGTCAAGCTTCGAGAATACTTTAGCACCTTTGAGTTGCTCAAATAGCTCATTGATGTTGGGAAGTGGATACTTGTTCTTGATTGTCTTCTTGTTCAATGGACGGTAGTCGACACAAAGTCGGTCCGTGCCATCCTTCTTCTTCACAGAAAGAACACAACAACCCCAGGGAGAAGAACTCGGTCTGATCAAACCCAGACGCTCTTGTTCATCGAGCTGTTTCTTCAATTCCTTCAGCTCGTTGGGTCCAAGCTTGTATGGTCGCTTGCAAACGGGTTCAGTGCCAGGCTCTAGTTCGATAACGAACTCAACTGGCCGATGAGGAGGCATACCCGGAAGCTCTTCTGGAAAGACATCTTGATACTCGCAAACGACTGGAATTTGAGAGATGGCATTCAATTCGCCCTTCTCATTGAGAGAGAAAAACCGAATGGTTTCATCACGAGCGGCATAAATAATCACATCCTCAGACGAGTGTGTCAATTGAATTTCCCTGGCAGCACAATCAAGTTGAGCCTTGTGCTTAGAAAGCCAGTCCATCCCGAGAATAAGATCAATATCCGAGTCACCAAGAACAATAGGAGAAGACTGAAATTTATAGTCGCCCATCTTGATGGACACATTCGGAACCATGGCACTTGCATTCATGCATTTGCCCGGAGAGACAACTGCTAACGGCTTAGGCAATCCTTGGAAATGCAATTCATGCTTGGATGCAAAAGGTCATGATATGAAAGAAAGCGATGCACCAGTATCAAAAAGAACTTTTGCGGGAATATCATTAACAGGAAGATTACCCATTATCACATCAGTAGACTCCTCCGCTTGAGCTGCATTCATCATGTTCACCTTTGCAAACTTTGGATTATGCTTGACCACTGCATTGCTGGAAGATCTGACAGGAGGAGGAGGAGGAAGACGCCTTTGGTTGAAGCACTTGTTAGCATAGTGACCTTTCTGCTGACATTTGTTGCAAGTCACCTCTGAGAGTGGACGGTGATAAGGAGCATTGGACTTTGGAGCTTGATTCTGAGACTTGTTCTGATAGCCAGAGTTGGAAGAACCATGGCCACCTTTGTTCTTCTGCTGGTAAGGCTGACGAAACGGAGGAGGAGGAGGCAACCAGAACTTCTGTTGCTTAGCTGACACAAGTGAGGAAGAAGAAGACTGAACTGCGTCTCTGACTCTTCTTAGAAGCCTCACACTTGAGTTGAGTAGCCTCTTGCTTCAGTGCCATATTATAGAATTGATCAAACTGAGTAGGCTCAACAAGAACGAGAGCTAACTGCAGATCCTCTTTAAGGCCACCTCTGAAGTGATAGATCATGCTCTTCTCATCAGGAACGTCTTGTTTAGCGAAGCGAGCAAGTTTCTGAAACTGAAAGTTGTATTGATACACAGACATGTTGCCTTGCTTGAGATTGCGGAACTCCTCACGCTTGCTCTCAACAACACTTTGTGGAATGTGGTGTGCTTTGATGTCCCGACAGAAGTCAGTCCAAGTGATCACACGACCTCCTCTGGAATCTTTGTATTGCTGAAACCAATCAGCAGCTTGGTCCTTGAGCTGGAAAGAAGCGAACTTGACAAAGTCCTCAGGCCTGACATTGCTACATTCAAAATGCTTGTTGATGTCCACGAGCCAATCATCGGCATCCGTGGCCTCGGCACAGTAGCTGAAAGACTTGGGCTGATTTGCGAGAAACTGGTTGAGAGTGGGAAAGTGAAACTAATTGTTGCCTTGACCTTGATTGCCTTGATTGCCTTGCCCTTGAGTACGTTCTTGCAAGAGTTGCAGAATCATCTGAGCATTGGCGTTGGTGGCTGCCATGATAGCCTGCCATGCCTCCGGAGGTGGAGGTGGTGGCGGAGGGTTCGCTTGACTCCCTTCATTGTGATCCGGATTCTGACGCGTTGGCGGAGCCATCCTGAAGAGGGTGACATCCGTTAGCATCTTGATAGACAAATGGATAAGTAGAATCAACGGATAGAAATTGCAACATATAGTCTTCACAATAAACATTCGAACGAAGATGAACGAATGAATTCCGTAGTAAATCATCACACTTCCATAAGTTGAGAAGCCACTTGGAAAAGATATGGAATCAACATATGAATTCGAAGCAACTCGAATAGCACAATACAAAACAAAACAAGTATTGGCTTGCAGAATAAGCCGGAACAAACATATGATAGAGATTTCGTCCGAAGTTTTCATGGTGGGGCCCACACGGGCTCAATCGTACAGCACCATCATGTACAAGGCTGTGCACATGACATATGAAGCGTCCCCGAGTCGGCAAAGCCATGGACTCTTTAAGACACTACGAGACGACTCTAAAATCAACCGTATATAGGCGGACCACTAGACGTCGAACCCCAATCTCATATCATGCGTCTGTCGGAAAGATATCCTAAGGCTACTTGAATTCCCACTTATAAACTCCCGAAACTTTCTGGTTATGCAATCTGGTGTAGGGGATACAGGGGACACAAAATATATCACCCAAACTAGCAATCCCTAGATCCAGTTGTATCCATCTGTCAACACATAACCAAGAAACCTTCGGAAATTGTCGTGGAATTGTCACGGCAGATGTCCTCGAGCTAGGACTTAGTCGTGGAGCCATCGCAACTAGGAAGCTTGAAGGGGTTATACGGGACAAGGAACACGAGGATTTATACTGGTTCGGCCCCTTACAGTGAAGCTAAAAGCCTACGTCCAGTTTGAGGTGTTATTGATTAGGGTTACGATCGCCAGGGAGCTAAACAGTTACCCCGTCTCTCGATGAGATTATTGTCATCCTTAAACCGCTGCCGGGTCCTCCCTCTATATAAGGAGGCTGACGCCCAGCAGCCCTTAGAGTCCCGGCCGGCTCATAAGAGCGTCCGGCTCGGACTCTGAACAATACTTACCTTACACTACAAGCCTACTATAACAATGATTGTAACTACGGGCTTTAAGCCATATCCGGGTCTCAGCCCATCTCTGGCCCATCATCTTGAAATTTAGCTCCGGGCTTCTGGCAATGACCCTTAGAGTAACCCGGCCCTCCTGGCGGGTGACTCCAAGGTCTATATCCTCAACATTAGGCCCCAGATTGACTTGAGCCGGCTCGTGTCAATATTCCATTCTGCAGACAAAAAAAATCTCCGGCTTACCATTCATGTGAAGGCCATAACCCGGAGTGACGTCATCCTCTGGACTCCGGATAATCCGCCGTGACGTCATCCTCCATTAAGTCCGTTTTTTACACCGCCAGGTCCGCAACGGATCTTTGCTTTTACTGTCATTCCGAAAATCGAGGCGCCGTGAGGGGGAGATAACCACGCCGTGGTCTCCTTGAATCTCGCGCCCACTTATGACTCTGCCTTATAAATAGGCCGGCCCAACACTTCTCTTCTCACGCTCTCCTTCTTCCTCCTCACGCCGTCGCTCTTCTGCCCGAGCTCTGCCACTGCCGCCGCCGTCGCGCCCTCGTCCTTCATCAACCCGGCCGCTGCATCACCCTGACTCGGACCAGATAACGGCGGCGACTTCTGCACTTCCCCAACTCCGGTGAGTCCCCTCTGCCTTACTAGAACAGATCTGTGGTAGAGTTCATCTGTGTTCTTCATGTTCGTCACCATAGCCACAAGTTTCGGTAGCTCTTGTAGTCACTGCCCCCGTTGATCTTAACTCTTCGTAGAACCACCGCGGTAGATGTTTAAGATCCATTTCACCTGCGAAAAACCCTCTTTTTACTGCTTAAGAACCATGTTCCACCTTAAGAACTTCTCCTGCCTCTGTTTTTTAGGTCTAGAAAATTTTCACTTCGCCCGACCATTTTGATCCGAAAAAGTTACTGCAATATGTGAAATCTGTTTTACCACACTTAGTAAAAACTGCAGCCTTTGAATCTTGGCGGCTTATATTCCGACTTAAAGAAAACACGCGCCGTAGAACTTTCCGGTTTAAAGAGAACCATGCTCTGTAGAATCCTCCGACTTAACTGCAGTAAGCCGTAGATGACCAATTTATCCTGAATGCCCCGACGGCTTAGATAACCCACCATATCCGAATATATATCATTAGTCCCCTTCATAAGCCGCCATTGTAGTTTGAATGATAATCTCCGGCTTATAATTAACCCGGACACTTTTCTCTTTATCATAGAACACCAACCTTCACCATGCCTCCCAAGGCTCCCATCACTTGCAACTGGATGAAATCCAACGTTACTGACGAGACCCTGGGTATCTTCCCAAGAAGGAAGTGATGTCCTACCGTGCCCCTGATCCGTCAGAAGAAAGACCACAGCCGAGGGACGGGGAGGTAGTGATCTTTGCGGACCACATGAGCCGGGGCTTCGCACCGCCCGGCTCAAAATTCTTCCGAGATGTGCTCAACTTCTTTGACCTTCGGCCTCAGGATGTAGGACCCAACTCCGTATCCAACATCTGCAACTTCCAAGTCTTTTGCGAAGTATACCTTGGAGAGGAGCCCAGTTTACTGCTTTCAGAGAACTGTTCTACTTAAACCGCCAAAACGAGTGCGCGAACGGGCCAAGTCTGGAATTAGGCGGCATCTCCATCCAATGGCGCAGGGACTGTCTATTCCCTTACGCAGAGCCGCCAAGTCACCCCAAGGACTGGAATATGACTTGGTTCTACTGCCAAGACACGTCCCCGGCTGACGAGAGCCCGCTGACTCATCCGCTATCCGACAAGCTAACTGCCGCGGAACGCCAGCCTCTGCTTCCAACGATCAATAAGATCAAGGCTCTGCTCGGCAACGGTCTGAACAGAATAGACCTGGTCCGGGTCTAGATCTCATGGCGGGTGATCCCATTGAGCCGTCGCCCCGGCTTAATGTGTGAGTACACCGGGCGAAAGGATGACCCGCAGAGGCACAGTCGCAATGATCTTCTAGAAGACGTTGCTGAAGAAGAAACCAAGGCTCTGTTAAACGAGAGCCTGGCAGATTGTGGAAGAACCGGGCTAGCCCCGTTCTGCAAGACCAATCCAGCCCCAGCGGTAAGCCGCTGACTTTAACCTTTCAACTTCTTTTATATGTCACCTTGCTCTGAACTATTTTAAGAATTCATTACTGTATTTCTCAGGCTGATGATAAATTCTGGCGGGTCAAGTATGACCATGAGGCGGCCAAGAAGGCCAGGAAGGCGAAGAAAGCCGCCAAGAAAGCCACCCCTCGCAAAAAGGGAAGCAGACCCACTGCTTCGGAGCTGCTGCAATTAAGCGACAGCTCCGAGTCAGAGGTAACCCTTAAACCTTTAAACTCTTGCCATATTTGTTGTTTGCTGCTGTCCGCCTTATCAACATTTTTCTTATTGACAGGATGACACCGGCGCCAGTAACCCGGTGATTGAAGAGGTAACATCACTTTCCTCCGACTCGGAGCCTTTGCCACAGCTGAAAGTCCGAAGAGTAACCCGGAAAGTAAGCTTTTCTCATCCATTAGCTCATCAAGACCCTCAATTTCTTTTGAAGCAGCAGGTTCACGAAAGCCGGCGTCACACCCGGGCCCGCAAGGACACCGACCTCTCCGCCGGGTTACCCGACGCAACAAGGAAGCGTCTCACCGAGGTTTTTTCTCACCTGTACCCTTTTCATCCGTTGGCGGGTGTCATCCGTCAGCCACTCAACTCTTCTGACTCCAATTATCAGGAGACCTCCCCCTCTTCGGGTGACTCCATGCAGTCAAGTCTGCCGGCTTTCAAGACTGCACCCTGGTAATAACAATCTCCTTACATTATCTGTCTGTATTTACTCTTTGTATGCCTAACATTTCTGCCTTCTCAGTGCCGAGGCAAAGCTCACCAAAAGAGCAAAGAAGACCAGGTCAGCCGGAGTGCCGGAGGCGACGGCTCAAGAGCCGCCAGCTGCCTCCGCCCCCGAAGTCACCATTCCCATGGACACGGCGCCTGAAGCCCCTGCCCCGACCACCAAGACAACGACCGAAGCGTTGGTTAACCCGGAGGCCTCCGGCTCAGCCCCACCAGCTAACGACCCGGACGTGGTAATTACCCAGACGGAGTATGTTGAGCCGGGGAGGCCGACCGTGCTGGCCAAATGCTCTGCGAAGGGGGAATTGCTGCCACCCCACCGGGTGAATCTGGAACTCTCCAGCTACACCGACTTAAGCATTGGAGAGCTCGTCTCAGGCTACATCAGCCAAGTTCACAAGAGCCGGGACGCCGAGATCGCCATGGTCAACCAGATCCAACAAAAATCTGAGGTATCCTTCTGCTGTCTTCTTACTTTCTGCATAGTGACCCTTGTCATGCTAGCCCCCAAGTTGACAACTTATACTTGAATATGTTGTAGACTTAGGTCCGGTTTATTAAACTAAGCCGGCAATACGTAGATAGATACGTTCAATATGCATTAGCCCCCAAGTGCCAAGTGTCTTTGCTTGGAAAGTGCTTGGGACTTATAGAATGACTGCTAATAACCCAGAAATATATGCAGGCTGTTGGCAAGAAATTTAAGTCGGACCTTGCGGATCTCAAGAGCCGGCTAAAGACACAAGAGATGGAGACCTGGAAGGCAAACGCCAAGTTTGTCTCTAGCATCGCCGCTCAAGAGAAGCTGAAGACCGAATTCGATGCTGAGCGGAAGGCCTGGGCTGAGGAGAAAGCCGCACTGGTGACCCGGGCAGAACAGGCGGAGAAGGCCCTCACTGAGAAGACCGCTGAGCTCTACGGCCTAAAGCGCTAGGTTTCCCAAATGGTGGCTGCTATCTTCGGTAAGTTGCCTCGCCGGCTTTCATCAAGTCTGTATATGTTATGATTCATCCTTGTCACCGGCTTATCTGACCTTTATTAAACAGGTCCCAGGAGTGCCAACCTTACCCAGAGCGTGGTCACCAAGTTAAAGGCCGTGTACACCCTGGTGGAACAACTCTACACCGGGTCACAGCGCGCCTTAGCTGTGGTGGCCCTATCCAACGAGGTGCCAACCCATCTGGCCGAAGTCCTGCGCCGGCTCGCTGTTCTCCCACAACGGATCCAGGAGCTACGCCGAGCCTCCGCAAGAGCCGGAGCAATTGCCGCGCTGAGCCGGGCCAAAGCCTTCCTGCCGGAGCTAGACCCGGCAGACATCGCCCTGGGTTACCCAAGTCTGAAAGAAGACGGCTCAGCCTTCGACCAGAAGGACTTCGCGGCATGTGTGAAGGCTGTACGCCCGGTGGCCACCATCATCGGGAATGACACCGACTTAACCAAGTATCAGCCGGGGTATAACGCGGAGAATCAGAGGATTCCAACTCCTCGCTATGAAGCTCTCAATCTGATTCCTCCGGCCCGCCAGCACACCTTCGCCCCGGAGATTGACCCGGCCGGGTTAGTCGACGAAGAAGCCCAGTTCGAAGCTCTCAACGGCATCAACTGGAAGTCGTCAACCTTCGAGGTCTTGGGATCAGCCGGAGCAGATGAGCCGGGGACTTCGACTCATCAGGCATCATAAAGCGGCTGGCGGTTCACCGAACAACGCTCCGTCCTTGAGACTTGATAAATTTTGTAATAGAATAGGTGCAACAATTTATCTCTGCCGTGCCATCGTGCATGTAATGAATGCTGAAATCCCTTGAAGTTATCTTTTTGGTGTTCCTCCAGGTCATAATTATCCCTTTGTCCTTCTCAACCTTAACAGGTGCCTTTAAGTATCTACATAAAAAGGCAAATCACAAGTCTCAAGGCGGCTTACCACCCTGAGAATCAGGTGTTTGAGATGCATAACCCGGAATATGAATCAAAAAGGACTGGTCCTTAGCTACACTCTGAACATAGCCATGATAACACACTGAACGGCCTGTAAACATACTTCCGGATTAAATAACCCGGGTAGCACGGTTGGTATCTTAACTCTATTTGACTTGCCTTGATGACATCCATGATGTTCAATCAAAAAGATAAACCCAAAATTAAGCCGGCAAGTGAAACCCGGCCATGCACACCTTGTCATAATCAGAGTAAACTTATGATAAATCAGAACTTAGGGGCTTCCAGTTCAAATACGACCAGAGACCCGGCCCGAAAGGGGTTAAGCCAAGATTCGGATACGATCATATAGCCCCAATGGGTGTGGCGATTCCAATCAAGAGGGTACCGACAGCTATGTTCTTTTGGGTTCGAATACGACCCATGTTTGAACAGGAAGCCCCCAAGTGATTCTTAAAATTGTTTAACGACGCTGATTCGAATATGATCCGCGTCGGTTCTCAGCGGGGTTAAACTGTGATTCAAATATGATCAAGGTTAACTTCCCAATGAGCTCGGCACTTTGCCAATCACGTGGGTATCGACAGCTATGTTCTCTTGGGTTCGAATACGACCCATGTTTGAACAGGAAGCCCCCAAGTGACCCTACTGCTTACAGCTAGACTCAAATACAATCATAAGCCGGTCCTCCTTTAAATCAGCATGTAAGAAATAACACACGCATAATTGGGGGAGAAAAAAGGACAGATGCCCTGCTTTATTGCTTATCATAGTATATACATGTCTGAGATAAATATGTACACCACGAGAGCTGGCAGCTCAAGTGTAGTAAGGCCGAAGCTGAGCTATATTCCATGGCCGACGGGTCTCCTCCTCAGAATTACGCGAATCTTTATGTTCCCGAATATCAATGAGGTAATATGACCCGTTGTGCAAGTTCTTACTGACCACAAAGGGCCCTTCCCAAGGTGGGGATAACTTGTGTGTATCTGTTTGATCCTGGATAAGCCGGAGCACAAGGTCGCCTTCCTGGAAGACCCGGGATTTGACCCGGCGGCTATGATAACGGCGCAGGTCTTGTTGGTAAATCGCTGAACGGGCTGCCGCCACATCACGCTGTTCGTCCAACAAGTCCAGAGCATCGTGGCGCGCCTGTTCATTATCCGTCTCAACATAAGCCGCCACACGAGGGGAATCGTGATGGATGTCGCTGGGGAGGATTGCTTCTGCTCCATAAACCATGAAGAAAGGCGTGAAGCCAGTAGACCTGTTAGGAGTAGTGTTGATGCTCCATAAGACGGAGGGCAGCTCCTCCACCCAACAACCCGGCGTCCGTTGCAATGGGACCAAAAGCCGGGGTTTGATGCCCTTCAGAATCTCCTGGTTAGCTCTCTCAGCTTGACCATTGGATTGGGGATGAGCCACTGAGGAAACATCAAGGCGGATATGCTCCCGTTGACAAAATTCTTCCATAGCGCCCTTGGATAAATTGGTGCCATTGTCAGTTATGATGCTGTGCGGAAAGCCGAAGCGGAAAATCACCTTTTTCATAAATTGAACCGCCGTGGCTGCATCGCACTTGCTAACTGGCTCAGCCTCCACCCACTTCGTGAATTTGTCAACGGCCACCAAGAGGTTGGTCTTCTTATCCTTGGACCTTTTAAAAGGCCCAACCATATCAAGCCCCCAGACCGCAAAGGGCCAAGTGATTGGGATCATCCTCAACTCCTGAGCCGGCACATGAGCCCATCGTGAGAACCTTTGGCAACCATCACATTTACTGACCAAGTCCTCTGCATCAGCGTAAGCCGTCAGCCAATAAAAACCATGACGGAAAGCCTTGGCCACAAGAAATTTTGAACCGGCATGATGGCCACAATCCCCTTCATGGATCTCACGCAAGATCTCTTGACCTTCCTCAAGGGAGATACAACGCTGAAACGCCCCTGAAACACTGCGATGATGCAACTCGCCATCAATGACAATCATTGACTTAGCCCGCCGGGTTACTTGCCTGGCCAGAGTTTCATCCTCAGGCAATTCTCCCCGGGTTATATAAGCCAGATATGGCATTGTCCAGTCTGGTATGACATGAAGAGCCGCCACCAGTCGTGCCTCCGGGTCAGGGATAGCCAAGTCCTCTTCTGTAGGAAACTTAACCGAGGGGTTATACAAGACATCCAGGAAAGTGTTAGGCGGCACCGGCTTTCGCTGAGAGCCTAGCCGGCTTAAAGCATCAGCCGCCTCGTTCTTCCTGCGATCAATGTGCTCCACTTGGTATCCCTGAAAGTGCCCAGCAATGGCATCAACCTCGCGACGATAAGCCGCCATGAGAGGATCCTTAGAATCCCAGGTGCCTGATACTTGTTGAGCCACCAAATCTGAGTCCCCAAAGAACCTTACCCGGCTTAAGCTCATCTCCTTAGCCACCCGAAGATCGTGGAGCAAAGCTTCGTATTCAGCCGCATTGTTAGTGCAAGGAAACATCAACCATAGCACATAATGGAACTTGTCACCTTTAGGGGAAACCAATACAACACCAGCCCCCGAGCCCTCCAACTGTCTGGACCCATCGAAGTGGATAGTCCAATAAGTGTTATCCGGCTTTTGCTCAGGCACTTGAGACTCCGTCCAATCATTGATGAAATCCACCAAAGCCTGAGATTTAACAGCAGTGCGTGGCACATATTTGAGGCCATGAGGTCCAAGTTCTATAGCCCACTTAGCAATTCTCCCTGTAGCCTCTCTGTTCTGGATAATATCACCAAGGGGGGCAGAACTGACCACAGTAATGGGATGACCCTGAAAATAATGTTTGAGCTTCCGGCTCGCCATGAACACACCGTATACGAGTTTCTGCCAATGCGGGTACCGCTGCTTGGACTCAATGAGCACCTCGCTGACATAATAAACCGGCCGCTGAACCGGATGCTCCTTACCCGCCTCCTTGCGCTCCACTACAATAGCCACGCTGACGGCGCGTGCATTTGCCGCTACATATAGTAGCAAGGGCTCCTTATCAACCGGAGCAGCAAGGACGGGGGGCTCTGCCAGTTGCTTTTTCAAATCCTCAAAGGCGGTATTAGTTGCATCATTCCAGATAAAGTTATCAGTTTTCTTCATCAACTGATATAGGGGCATAGCTTTCTCACCCAAACGGCTTATAAACCGGCTTAAAGCAGCGATGCGACCCGCCAAACGCTGAACGTCATTTATGCATGCCGGCTTAGCTAGGGAGGTGATAGCCTTGATCTTCTCCGGGTTAGCCTCAATGCCTCTGTCAGAAACCAAGAAGCCCAATAGTTTGCCTGCAGGAACACCAAAAACACACTTGGCCGGGTTAAGCATCATCTTGTAGACCCGGAGATTATCGAAGGTTTCCCTTAAGTCATCTATCAGGGTTTCCTCCTTGATGGATTTAACCACAATATCATCCACGTAAGCGTGAACATTGCGCCCGATCTGTTTATGAAGAAAATTCTGTACACAACGCTGGTAAGTCGCCTGTGCACACTTGAGTCCAAAAGGCATAGACACATAGCAGAAGGCTCCAAAGGGAGTGATGAACGCCGTCTTCTCCTGGTCCTTAACCGCCATCTTAATCTGATGATACCCGGAATAGGCATCCAGGAAACTTAAGCGTGCACAACTTGCCGTAGCATCAATGATTTGATCAATACGGGGGAGAGCAAAAGGATCAGCCGGACACGCCTTGTTCAAGTCCGTGTAGTCCACACACATCCGCCAGGTGCCGTTCTTCTTGAGTACGAGCACTGGGTTAGCCAACCACTCCGGGTGAAAAACCTCAACAATGAACCCGGCCGCCAAGAGCCGGGCCACTTCTTCACCAATAGCTTTCCGCCTCTCTTCGTTAAACCGTCGAAGGAACTGTCTGACCGGCTTAAATTTTGGATCAACATTGAGAGTGTGCTCAGCGAGTTCTCTAGGTACACCTGGCATGTCAGAAGGTTTCCACGCGAAGATGTCCCTATTCTCACGGATGAACTCGATGAGCGCGCTTTCCTATTTTGGGTCCAGATTTGCACTGATGCTAAACTGCTGAGACGAGTCACCTGGAACAAAATCAACAAGTTTAGTCTCATCAGCTGATTTAAATTTCATTGCTGGTTCATTCTCCGTGGTTGGCTTTTTCAGAGAGTTCATATCTGTTGGGTCAACATTGTCTTTATAAAATTTCAACTCCTCTGTGGCGCAAACAGACTCTACATAAGCTGCATCACCTTCCTCACACTCCAGAGCCACTTTCCGGCTGCCGTGAACCGTAATGGTCCCATTGTGACCCGGCATCTTGAGCTGTAAGTACACATAACACGGCCGTGCCATGAACTTGGCGTAAGCCGGCCGTCCAAATATAGCGTGGTATGGACTTCTTATCTTGACCACCTCAAAGGTCAACTTCTCCACCCTGTAGTTGTTCTCATCGCCAAAAGCCACTTCCAGTTCGATCTTGCCGACTGGATAAGCCGACTTACCGGGTACCACACCATAGAAGATAGTGTTTGACTGGCTGAGGTTCTTATCGACTAGCCCCATACGACGGAAAGTCTCATAATAGAGGATATTGATGCTGCTGCCCCCATCCATGAGTACCTTTGTGAACTTATAGCCTCCCACCTGAGGAGCCACCACTAAGGCCAAGTGGCCCGGGTTATCCACCCGGGGAGGGTGATCCTCCCTACTCCACACTATAGGCTGCTCAGACCACCGCAAGTAGCGTGGAACCGCCGGCTCAACAGCATTAACAGCCCTCTTGTGAAGCTTCTCGTCTCATTTGCACAAACTAGTGGTGAACACGTGGTACCGTCCACCGCTAAGCTGCTTCGGGTTGGTCTGATAAGCCCCCTGCTGCTGTTGATGACCCTGACCAGACTGTTGATTAAAGCCTCCTTGACTGTTCTGAGGACCGGAATTTGAGCCGCCGCCCGGGCCATGAAAACCGCCGGCGCCTGAGCCGCCGACACCTGAGCCGCCACCCGGACCATTGTAGCTTTTAAAGGCCTTCATTATAGCACAATCCTTCCACAGATGAGTCGCTGGCTTCTCTCTAGAGCCGTGTCTTGGACAAGGTTCATTCAACAGCTGCTCCAGAGAAGGTCCTGACCCGCCGCCTCGGGGAGGGGGCCTCCCCTTGCGTCGCTGGTTATTACCTTGAGAGTTGGTGTTGGCTACAAACTCTAAGCTGCCATCGGCCTTACGCTTGCCTCCTCCTTGGTTCCCCGGGTTAAACTGAGGACCCTTGCCGTTGCCATTCTTCTTTCCCTTCCCTGCCCTTTCATCGTCTGAAGGGGGATCCTTGGTACCATCGGAATCGGCGTACTTGACAAGAGCCGCCATTAGGGTACCCATATCGGTGCAGTCGCGCTTGAGCCGCCCAAGCTTCATCTTAAGGGGCACAAAGCGACAGTTCTGTTCCAACATTAAGACTGCAGAGCCGACATCCATCTTATCTGATGAATGTATGATCTCCTTGACCCGACGAACCCAATGGGTCGTGGACTCACCCTCCTGCTGCTTACAGTTAGTCAAATCCACAATTGACATAGACTGCCTGCAGGTATCTTTGAAGTTTTGAATGAACCGGGCTTTCAGCTCAGCCCAAGACCCAATGGAGTTCGGCGGTAATCCTTTCAACCACGTGCGGGCAGTTCCATCTAACATCATGGTGAAATATTTGGCCATGGCCGCCTCACTGACCTCCAGCAATTCCATAGCCATCTCATACCTCTCAATCCTGGCTGCAGGCTGCAAGTCCGCTGTATAGTTAGGCACCTTCCTAGGGCCCTTGAAGTCCTTAGGTAGACGTTCATTACGGATGGCCGGTACCAAACAAGGGACTCCCCCGGTCCTGGTAGAAATTCCCACATCAACGGACGTCGTCGGATAAGCCGGCGGGGGTCTGATACGCCGTCAATTGAGGCGCCTGCTCCGCCTCTTGCCGCGCTTGGTCTGTTGCGTAGAAGGCTCCATTATGAGCCGGGCCATGGCCAAGGGGCGGGTCGTGGCGTCGCACATTGCTTGAACCGGTTGCTGAGACCATGTGCCGGCTGTAACTCGGGCTCTGGCCCGGACGAGGGGTCGAGTGGATCCTGTCACGGCTATAGGAGTACGCCTCTTGCTGTGCTAGTGCCGTCTGCAGGAGTTCCCTGACCCGGCGGGTTTCGATGGCCGCCGGAGAATCACCGTCAACGGGGAGAGCCGCCAGCCGTGCTGCCGCAGCTACCATGTTCTCTAGCGGGTTATCATAATGACCCGGGGGCATTGGCACATACTGAGGCGGGGCAGGGGGTACCTGGGGAGGCCCCATCACTCGTGGCTGAATAAGGGGTCCAGACCCGGGCGCAATGACCCCTGGCGGGTTACTAGACCCTGCACCCGGCGTGTTAAAGAGATTGCGTGGATCGTAAACCGGCGGGAGTCGAGACTGGGCCTTCTGATGCCTCCTTCTCATGACCTCATTGGCCGCGTTCTGATCCATCGTGAGTTGGAGGGACTGCGCCTGAATCAGCTGCGTCCGGGCGTCGAGAGCCGCCCGCTCTGCAGCCAGCCTGATTCCCTCCGCTGCAAGATCCTCTTTAGCTTTTATCAGATCAAATTTTAGCTGTGCCACCGCCGCATCGTGCTGAGCTTGATCCACCGGGTCGACCGTGGCGGTTAACAGGGCCGTCATCTTGTCCGTGAGATCCATTAGCACCTGAGCCGGAGAAGGCATCGGGTTTCCCGCTCCAGCAGCAGGGTTCTGAACAGGCTGCGCACCAGCCATAAAAACTCCAACCTGACTTGGTGGCTCAAAAAGGTCCGGAATACTGTCATCGTCGGAACAACCCATGAGCCCGCCATCTTGAAGTTGGTACAACGAGTTTGACTCATCAGTGGCCGACTCGCCGTCAGAGCCGGCGGCCGCCTCATCATCGAACCCGGATGGATCAGAGGGCCCTCCACGGATACAGGTGCTAATGGACCTCCCCGTTGACGGTGACCCGGATGGATCAGAGGGCCCCACGGTGGGCGCCAACTATCGTGGAATTGTCACGGCAGATGTCCTCGAGCTAGGACTTAGTCGTGGAGCCATCGCAACTAGGAAGCTTGAAGGGGTTATACGGGACAAGGAACACGAGGATTTATACTGGTTCGGCCCCTTACAGTGAAGGTAAAAGCCTACGTCCAGTTTGAGGTGTTATTGATTAGGGATACGATCGCCAGGGAGCTAAACAGTTACCCCGGCTCTCGATGAGATTATTGTCGTCCTTAAACCGCTGCCGGGTCCTCCCTTTATATAGGGAGGCTGACGCCCAGCAGCCCTTAGAGTCCCGGCCGGCTCATAAGAGCGTCCGGCTCGGACTCTGAACAATACTTACCTTACACTACAAGCCTACTATAACAATGATTGTAACTACGAGCTTTAAGCCATATCCGGGTCTCAGCCCATCTCTGGCCCATCATCTTGAAATTTAGCTCCGGGCTTCTGGCAATGACCCTTAGAGTAACCCGGCCCTCCTGGCGGGTGACTCCAAGGTCTATATCCTCAACAGAAATCGTTTACCTCAACCTTCGAAAAACATCCGTTATACAAGTTATGGCAATACTCCCGAACTCCCGCCCCAGTACTGGGTGGCGTCGAGGTGATCTCACCAACAACTGCATAAAAGAGATTTCGATGTCGGCGAAACTTAGGTATTCTAGAACTGCAACGATAAAATTGTGACGACAACACCTCGGAGCTCAACTCCCCGGGACACTGCCACAACCCCTAAATGTCAGGAGGCACCAAGAACAATGTTCTCGTCACAAAACCATCGGAACGATTCCAAGATACCCGCGTGATCCTAAAAAAAATTTAGTGAAATTTGAGGAGAGAATAGTCAAAACTTCTACGTCAGGAGACCTCACCAGAGCGACGAAGGGACTGAGGAGTAAAAAGAATCCTACTCTCCGATATATATATAATCCTAAGACTCAAAACATTTTGTTCTAGACTCAACAACGCCAGCGATTCGATCAACCAGGGGGCTCCTAAGTCGGGGATGGCTCTGATTACCAACTTGTAACGCCCACGATGCGGCTATATCTCCCACGTGTCGAGGCATGACTTAGAGGCATAACCGCATAGTGGTTTTGTCGCAAGAAGGGTCATCTTCACACAATCCCACGTAATGAACAAGAATGGGATAAAAAGTTGGCTTACAATCGCCACTTCACACAATACATAAATAAATATCATACATCATCCAAAATACAAACATATAGACCGATTACGGTCAAAATCCAGATGAAAATAAGACAACCCCAAATGCTAGATCCCTGATCATCCCAACTGGGCTCCACTACTGATAATCAGGTAAAGACACATAGTAACGACCACGTTCCTCGTCGAACTCCCACTAGAGATCGACGCCATCATCTGCACTGGCATCGTCGGCACCTGCAACTGTTTTGGTAGAATATGTGAGTCACGGGGACTCAGCAATCTCACACCCGCGAGATCAAGACTATTTAAGCTTGTAGGAAAGGATGGCGCAAAGAGGTGGAGCTGCAGCGGCAAAAGCATATATGGTGGCTAACATACGCAAGAGAGAGCGAGAAGAGAAGCAACGGAGCGGTCGTCATCTAGCAATGACCAAGAAGTGATCCTGAACACCTACTTACGTCATACATAACTCAGACCGTGTTCACCTCCCGGACTCCGCCGAGAAGAGACCATCACGGCTACACACGCAGTTGATTTATTTTAATTGGGTCAAGTGACAAGTTGTCTACAACCAGACATTAACAAATTCCCATCTGCCTCATAACCGCGGGCACGGCTTTCGAAAGATAATACCCTGCAGGGGTGTCCCAACTTAGCCCATCATAAGCTCTCACAGTCAACGAAGGATAAACCTTCTCCCGGAAAGACCCGATCAGTCTCGGAATCCCGGTTTACAAGACATCTCGACAATGGTAAAACAAGACCAGCAAAGCCGCCCGAATGTGCCGACAAATCCCGATAGGAGCTGCACATATCTCGTTCTCAAGGCACACCGGATTGTCCAAGCTTCCGATAGGCCAGCCCAGAGTTGCCCCTGGTGGCCACCGGCGACTGACAGTTTGGACCAATACTCAGAGGAGCACTGGCCCGGGGGTTTAAAATAAAGATGACCCTCGGGCTCGCGAAAACGCGGGGGAAAAGGCTTAGGCCGCAAATGGTAAAACCAAAGTTGGGCCTTGCTGGAGGAGTTTTATTCAAGGCGAACTGTCAAGGGGGTCCCATAAATCACCCGACCGTGTAAGGAACGCAAACTCAAGAAACATAAACCCGGTATAACAGTAGCTAGGGCGGCAAGAGTGGAACAAAACACTAGGCATAAGGCCGAGCCTTCCACCCTTTACCAAAATATATATAGATGCATTAATTAAATAAGACATATTGTGATATCCCAACATATCCATGTTCCGACATGGAACAAACTTCAACTTCACCTGCAACTAGCAACGCTATAAGAGGGGCTGAGCAAAAGCGGTAACTTAGCCAAACAACGGTTTGCTAGGAAAAGATGGTTAGGGCTGACATGGCTAAAATGGGAGACATGATATAGCAAGTGATAGGTAGCGAGCATGGCAATAGAGCGAACAACTAGCAAAGCAAAGATAGAAGTGATTTGGAGGGGTGGTCATCTTGCCTGCAAGATTCTCAGAGTTGTCGAAAGCTTGATCCTCGTACGCGTACTCGACAGGTTCCTCGTTCACGAACTCGTCTCCCAGCTCTACCCAAGACAAGAACACAAACAAACAGAACCACAATCAACAACGAGAAATGCACAAGCAACATGATGCAAAACATGTACGATATGCAAGATATGATATGCGATGCATATGCGTGCTCCGGAAGGAAAAAGATGAACAAGGCAGTAACTTGGAAAACCAAGCATGCCACTGGAGAGATGATTTCGGTCGAAATCGATATAAAGATCACCGGAAACGGATGCACGGTTTGCAAATGGCAAGCAAAACAAGAATGACACGAATCTGCGATTAACAGCATGATAGCACTTAAAATGCAACAAACAACAGTGCTACAACACCCCAACATAGCAACAAAGCACATGGCAGTAATGTACAGGAGATTCTTGACAAAAGATGAACACTAAGCTACGGCTAGTTCACAACATATCAAGCTCAAACAAGCATGGCAAAAATGCAAAAGATAACAGGATCACAGACTTAGTGAAAAACTGGACATGGCAGAAAACAGCATCAGGTAGCAATGTTCAGAGCACGAAATCAACATGCTACAGGAACTTAACATAGCAAAAAAAAGCATGGTAGTGTTCTACTAAAAGCACATGACAAAAATCCCTTACTGACCATAAGCCAAAAAGGACCAGAAGATATGGTGGCAAGCATGTAAACATAGCAAGTTTCGTTATCAAGTTTCAGACTTGGCAGAAAACAGAGCATGGCAGAAATATTAATATGTAGGCCTCTTTGTGAGCTTGATGCACTCACTACAGAGCAATGCACTACAAGCCAAGCATACCTACAGCAAGACGGCATGTTTATGAATCAACTACAATAAGCATGGCAAAATTGCATATCATGTTAAGAATCTGCCAGAAATATTTTATAGCAAAAGTAGAGCAAGATTGAGTCATGCTATGGCACTCCATAATTGCAAACAATTGCATGTATTGATCAATTACAACTATATCTACAAAACATCCTTACTGAACATCTCCAAAATATGCATGGATCTCTCTGTAGCATCAAGTTTACATGGCAACAAAATTACAGCAGACAAGGACTTAGAGAAATCACTAAGTCCATGAAATCAGAAATATTACGGGGCCTACTTTGCATGTTTGTGCTAGTCACCACAAAGAGCACAAAAATACATGGCATACACCCTTGAAAAGATGGCATGGCATAATTCAAAACACATGTAGAGATCATGCCCATAAGATGCACAGATTAAAAGAAACAAAAATGACAAATCTCCAAGTTCTGCCAAGAACCAGAGAATAACAGCAACTAGCCCTCTTCCAACAGAGATTTGGGCATCAAGAAGACCTCTAATGAACATGGTGCAATTGAACAAAATGAAGAGCATCACGAGACGAACAATTTGACATCTTACACGCGCGAATCCGGGCTACATGGACGGAGTTATGGTATCACGAAAAAGTGCACATGCTGAGAAAATCTGAGGACTTGGAAGGATTTAGAGGGGGCTCGGGTCAACCTTGGTCAACGGATCTGGATCGGGCCCTTCGAGCTCGTGCTCGTCCGGAGCGACGCCGGAGGAAGGGGACGGCAGCGCGGCTCGCCGGCGGGAGGGGAGGAGAGGCCGTTGAGGAGGCCGGCCGCCGGCGGAGGGAGGCGGGCGCCGGAGGGCGCGGGCGTCGGCGGGCGCGGCGGGGCCGGCGGCGGCGAC
>NC_057802.1:193409403-193415902 GCF_018294505.1 Triticum aestivum
CCGCCCGCGGAGAGGGGATTTAGGGTTACGGGAGACTGCGAATGTATTTCGGGATGCCCACATATTTATAGGTAGAGGAAGCTAGGAGCCTCCAAATGAGGTGCGGTTTTCGCCCGCACGATCGTGATCGAACGACCTAGAGCATGGAAGATAGTTTGGTGGGTTTTGGGCTGGTTTTAGAGGGGGTTTTTGCTGGACACTCAAATGGACATTGCGGATGCCCGGTTAACCGTTGGAGTACCAAACGACCTCCGAATGGAACGAAACTTGACAGGTAGTCTCTGGGAGGTATACTAGGGCCACTTGACAAGCCTCGGTCCATTCCGAGATAGTTTGACACACGCACACGAAAGAAAAACAAGAGGGGTTCACCGGAGGAGATAGGAGCGCCGGATTGGAAAACGGACAACGGGGAAAATGCTCGGATGCATGAGTCGAACACGTATGCAAATGCAATGCACATGATGACATGATAGGAAAATGCATGGCATGACAAAAATACAAAACGAAAGACAAAACCCGACAACGGAGGGAAAATCATAACACATAGCCGGAAATGGCCAGAGCCGGAGTTACAAATATGGCAAGTTACATGCGGGGTGTTACAGGTGACATGAAAGGTAGTGAGGTGGTATTGTTGTAGCATGCCAGCCTTACGTCATCCGTTAAACTCCGACGTTAACGTGGACTGAGTCACGTTACCGTTCTTCCCCCTTTCGTGCTGCCACATGTTTTCTGCAAAGAATACGGTTTAGTAAGATGTTAACCTCTTTCCTTGTACACACCAAATAGAGGGGCCGGGATGAGGGTTCCATGGCCCTGGATTAAAGCCAGTCATCCGGTCAGGGGGCATGGGTGTTTCCGGTTGGGACCGAGAGGGGGGCACCCCTTAGAGCGCGCGTATATAAATTTGATCCCATGCTACGCGAGGTTGTAGCCTCCCCGTCTCAAGGTTTTTCTTGAACGTTGCCGTGGGTGATTCCTGGCATCGGAATGTTGAATGGGTGTTTACTGGTTAGAGGTGTTTCTCCTAAAACACCGTAAACGGAACTAGTCCCCGTGACTACTGAAATCCGTTGGCTGTGGTTGTAGTGCAAACTCTGCAGAGTCAAATCCTTCCGAGTCATCGTGTCCGTGATCAAGGACCATGGCCAGTATATCCATATCTATGTCAGTCCTCGTGGAAAATCCCCGATGAACAAGCTTGAGCGGTATGCTCGTTTGAATTGTTATTCCTGTGGATGGACTAACCTTTATCACGTATCTGAATATTTCCTTGTTGTGGTATTAAATTCTTGAGCTGCTAAATTATTAAGTTGTGAAATATAAGCCCTTTATGTGATGTCGCTCAGACGTCCGACTGTGGCACTCTTGTTATTTACTTTTGATATAAGCCCTTTATGTGATGTCGCTCAGACGTCCGACTGTGGCACTCTTGTTATTTACTTTTGATATAAGCCCTGTATGTGATGTCGCTCAGACGTCCGACTGTGGCACTCTTGTCATTTATTTTCAATATAAGCCCTTTATGTGATGTCGCTTCAGACGTCCGACTGTGGCACGCACTTTCTTTTATATTCTATTATAAGCCCTTTATGTGGTGTCGCCTGGACGCCCGACTGCGGCATTGTTATTTCATTTTTACCCTTCCGAGGAGTCTTTCAGACACTCGATTGGCCCTCAGCATTACTTTGGGATTTCGGGAGGACTACCGCCCGACTTCCCTTTTATTTTCCATGCATTGCTATCTCATTGTGTGAGTGCGCTTGTTAATCTCTTCATATGCATCATGTTTACATTTGTTATATCTTATGTCCGAACTGTCTTGCGAGTACTTTCATAGTACTCACCTGGCTTGTTGATTTGGCCAGATGTTGACGAAGGCGATCTCATGGATGACGAGTCCGACGCCTAGAGGAGTCCCAGTCAGTCCCGTGCGATCCTGGATATTGGTCACGTGTATTATATTCGCTTCCGCCACCCACAGTAAGTATCCTCGAGCCTCACTCCCACGCTCGAAGAGCTGTTAGATTCAGGAGTCACGTCACCCACTTCACTGTGATATTTCCACCACCGCTTTTATCGTGAGTCAGTAGTTATGCCACCCTATCCGCCTTTATGTGTAATATCGGTGTGTTTGTAATAAATTGTTGAGCAGTCTCCGCTCAGCCTTGTATTATATTTAGTACTCCTGGTATTTCTCTTCTGTGATCAATATATTGTCTACCAGTGAGAAGGAATTCTTCTTTACTGGTCCGTAAAAGGTATCAATTTCTCAATAAATATTTTTATTGGAAAACCGGTCGTGACAGCAGATTTGGAGATAAACCTGCTTAAGGCAGCAACACAGCCAGCAAGCCGATGCACATCCTTGACTCGCCTTGGCGCCCTAATCTGCTCAACGGCCTTGATCTTGTCTGGATTCGCCTCGATCCCACGCTGTGACACAAAGAACCCGAGAAGTTTGCCAGACAAAACGCCGAAGACACACTTCTCAGGGTTCAGCTTGAGTTTGATCTTGTGCAAATTTGAAAATGTCTCTTCTAAGTCTTGTATGAGTGTTGCCTTGTCCTTGGTTTTGACCACTATGTCATCCATATAAGCTTCCATATTTCTATGTAGCTGAGGCTAAAAACCAATTTGGACCGCTCTTGCAAATGTTGAACCAGCGCTCTTCAACCCGAAAGGCATTCGTATAAAACAATACGTACCACATGGGGTGATTGATACGTCTCCAACGTATCTATAATTTTTGATTGTTCCATGCTATTATATTATCTATTTTGGATGTTTATGGGCTTTATTAAACACTTTTATATCACTTTTGGGACTAACCTATTAACCCAGAGCCAGTGCCAGTTCCTGTTTTTTCCCTTGTTTCAGTTTTTCGAAGAAAAGGAATATCAAACAGAGTCGAAACGGAATGAAACCTACTGGAGAAGTTATTTTTGGAAGGAAAGCAACCCGGGATACTTGGAGTCCACGTCAAGAAAGCAACTGTAGCGACCAGACCTCAAATGGCCTGTGCTGCTGTGCACCAGTGTCATCCCTGGATCAGTAATGCTGACACGCACAGTACACAAGGAGGATTTATAACATAGTAGCAATCACACACTTATTACATCGAATATCTTCGAAGAGATTAAGTATGATAACATGGCTTAAGGGTATCTAAAAACGATAACAGCGGAAGACTTGGAAGATAAGTGAGTCCATCAACTCCAGCGGCATCACTGAGTATAAGACCACGACCTAAGGCACCTTACTCGTCGTCTGAAAAGTCTGCAACATGAAACGTTGCAGCCCGAAAACGGGTCAGCACATAGAATATGCTGGCAAAGCAACACATAGAGAACAATGAACAATGATAATGCTATACAATATGCATATATGGCTGGTGGAAAGCTCTATGGTTACAGTTTTTGCGAAAAGCCAATTTTATCCTACTGCAAAGGAATAAATTTTATTTAACTATCATGGTGGTTGAAACATTGAGAAGGTACCTCCAACTCAATCCCAATTAAGTAACATCATTAACCCAGCAAATTTAATTATAAGCATCACGGTGATGAGATTCAAATGATAATCCAGGTACTAGATACTCAAGTTGTCCATAACCGGGGACACGGCTAATCATGATCAGTTTGTACACTCTGCAATGGTTTGTGCACTTTTCCCCACAAGACTCGATCGCCTCCGCTTGATTCTCGCACTGCATGATGTTTGAGAAACAGATGACCGAGACACAGTCTTTCAGAAACAGTCACTCTCTACTCTGGATGGACCGGTACACCTACTTTCCCCTACATCTGCTAGTCCACCTCTTCAAGAGATCCTGTAACCTACTCAGCTATGCTAGAGCCCATAATAGCTTGCGGCTGCACACGGAAGTTTCTAGCATGAATAATCTTATGATCCCTTTGAGCCTGGGTGGCGGTCCTTATACAAACAGACAACACTGGGTTCTCCAGGTGCCTCAATCCACCCAGATGTGAGTTTTAGTTGCCACCTTAAGTTGAACCATTATTAAACACTCACATCTGTCATGAATAACTCTCAACCCAATCCACGTCTACGAGCATAGCATGGCAATAATAAAAGCAACATAGAAGTAACTCCCAAGGGTTTGATATATAACAGGTAATAGGTACTACCTCAACTACTTCCCAATACCCACAGTTTAATTAGATCCTAATCATGCAATGTGTTTGAGGAAATAGATCTAATGCAAAAAAACTGGGTATGAACGGGGTATGATCGAAGTGTTACTTGCCTTGCTGATGATCTGCAAAACCTAGCCAGTCGAAGTAACAAGCGGCACACTCCGGATACTCTATCGCAAACAAACAAGCATACAATCAGTACTCATCTAATGCACAGGTAAAACTAGAAAGAAAGATCCAACCAGAAAGTTCAACTTAAGAACTCCAGTTTGCAAAAAGAATCAACTCGAAAGAAGCAACGGAAATCAAACGGTGAAAGAAAGAAACTCTGTTTGCTAATCTGGATCTAGGTCAAATTTTGCTGTTGCAAAAAACCGAAAACCGATCTAGGTTTTTTTTTAAGACAAAAGGTTTTTTTTAAGAAACAGTGAACGCTCGTGAAGTAAGACAAAAATTTTAAGAAACAGTGAATGCTCGTTGTTGAGGATATAGACCTGGGAGTCACCCGCCAGGAGGGCCGGGTTACACTAAGGGTCATTGCCAGAAGCCCGGAGCTAAGTTTCAAGATAATGGGCCAGAGATGGGCTGAGACCCGGCGATGGCTTAAAGCCCATAGTACAATCTTTATTGTTATAGTAGACTTGTAGTGTAAGGCAAGTATTGTTTAGAGTCCGAGCCGGACACTCTTATGAGCCGGCCGGGACTCTAAGGGCCGCTGGGTGTCAACCTCCCTATATAAAGGGACGACCCGGCAGCGGTTTAAGGACGACAACAATCTGATCGAGAGCCGGGCATAGCTGTTTAGCTCCCTGGTTATCGAAACCCTGATTAATACCACCTCAACTGGACGTAGGCTTTTACCTTCACCGTAAGGGGCCGAACCAGTATAAACCCTCGTGTTCCTTGTCCCACTTAACCCCTTCAAGCTTCCCAATTGCGATGGCTCCACGACTAAGTCCTAACCCGAGGACATCTGCCGTGACAATTCCACGACAGTTGGCGCCCACCGTGGGGCTGGCGCACGGTGGATTTGAGTTCTTGAAGGGCAGCTTCGAAGGGATCAAGGGATACGCTGTGGGCCGGATGACCAAGAGTCGTCGCGGCAAGCTCTACATCGACGATGCGGACTGGGGCCCCGACGCCGGCTCAGTGGAGTACGGGTACCGGGTCCCCTTCGGTGGAATTCATGTCTTCATCGGCAAGATTGGTGAGCCGGGCCCCGAGCCGGATCCCCGCGCCGATCTCATCGAAACGGCTCAGCGCGCACGACTCGCCCGGGCCCGGCCTGCCTTAAGGCGCGCTTTTGTGGAATGCATCCACGGAGGGCCCTCTGATCCATCCGGGTATGGTGATGAGGCGGCCGCCGGCTCTGACGGCGAGTCGGCCGCTGATGAGTCAAACTCGTTGTACCAACTTCAAGATGGCAGGCTCATGAGTTATTCCGATGGCAGCAGTATTCCGGACCTTTTTGAGCCGCCAAGTCAGGTTGGAGTTTTTATGGCCGGCGCGCAGCCTGTTCAGGACCCCGCTGCCGGATCAGGAAACCCGGTGCCTTCCCCGGCTCAGGTGCTGATGGATCTCACGGACAAGATGACGGCCCTGTTAACTGCCACGGTTGACCCGGCAGATCAAGCTCAGCATGATGCGGAGGTGGCACAGGTAAAATTGGATCTGAGGAAAGCTAAAGAAGATCTTGCAGCAGAAGGGATCAGGCTGGCGGCAGAGCGGGCGGCTCTCGACGCCCGGACTCAGTTGATTCAGGCGCAATCCTTCCAACTCACGATGGATCAAAACGCGGCCAACGAGGTCATGAGAAGGAGGCATCAGAAGGCCCAGTCTCGACTCCCGCCGGTTTACGATCCGCGCAATCTCTTCAACATGCCAGGTGCGGGATCCAGTAACCCACCAGGGGTCATTGCGCCCGGGTCAGGACCCCTTATTCAGCCACGAGTGATGGGGCCTCCCCAGGTGCCCCCTGCCCCGCCTCAGTATGTGCCAATACCCCCGGGTCATTATGATAACCCGCTGGAGAACATGATAGCTGCGGCAGCACGACTGGCGGCTCTTCCCGTTGACGGCGATTCTCCGGCGGCCGTCGAAGCCCGCCGGGTCAGGGAACTCCTGCAGACGGCTCTGGCACAGCAAGAGGCGTACTCCTACAGCCGGGACAGGATCCACTCGACTCCTCGCCCAGGCCAGAGCCCGAGTTACAGCCGGCACATGGTCTCAGCAACCGGCTCAAGTAATGTCCGACGCCATGACCCACCCCCTGGCCATGGCCCGGCTCATGTTGGAGCCTTCTACGCAGCAGACCAAGCACGGCAAGAGGCGGAGCA
>NC_057802.1:193416362-193423797 GCF_018294505.1 Triticum aestivum
GTTTGGTGCCGGCCATCCGTAATGAACGTCTACCTAAGGACTTCAAGGGCCCTAGGAAGGTGCCTAACTATACAGCTGACTTACAGCCTGCGGCCTGGATTGAGAGTTATGAGATGGCTATGGAATTGCTGGAGGTCAGCGAGGCGGCCATGGCCAAATATTTCACCATGATGTTAGATGGAACTGCCCGCACGTGGTTAAAAGGGCTACCACCAAACTCCATTGGGTCTTGGGCTGAGCTGAAGGCCCGGTTCATTCAAAACTTCAAGGATACCTGTAGGCAGTCTATGTCAATTGTGGATTTGACTAACTGTAAGCAGCAGGAGGGTGAATCCACGACCCATTGGGTTCGCCGGGTCAAGGAGATCATACATTCATCAGATAAGATGGATGCCAGCTCTGCAGTCTTGATGTTGGAACAGAACTGTCGCTTTGTGCCCCTAAAGATGAAACTTGGGCGGCTTAAACGCGACTGCACGGATATGGGTACGCTAATGGCGGCTCTTGTCAAGTACGCCGATTCTGATGGTACCAAGGATCCCCCTTCAGATGATGAAAGGACAGGGAAGGGAAAGAAGAATGGCAATGGCAAGAGTCCTCAGTTTAACCCGGGGAATCAAGGAGGAGGCAAGCGCAAGGCCGATGGCAGCCTGGAGTTCGTCGCCAACACCCAAGGCAACAACCAACGACGCATGGGGAGGCCCCCTCCCCGAGGCGGCGGGTCAGGACCTTCTCTGGAGCAGCTGTTGAATGAACCTTGTCCGAGACACAGTTCTAGAGAGAAGCCAGCGACTCATCTGTGGAAGGATTGTGCTATCATGAAGGCCTTTTAAAACTACAATGGTCCGGGTGGCGGCTCAGGCGCTGGCGGCTTTCATGGCCCGGGCGGCGGGTCAAATTCCGGTCCTCAGAATGGTCAAGGCGGCTTATGTTGAGACGGATAATGAACATGCGCGCCAAGATGCTCTGGACTTGTTGGACGAACAGTGTGATGTGGCAGCCGCCCGTTCAGCGATTTACCAACAAGACCTGCGCCGTTATCATAGACGCCGGGTCAAGTCCCGGGTCTTTCAGGAAGGCGACCTGGTGCTCCGGCTCATCCAGGATCAAACAAATGCACACAAGTTATCCCCACCTTGGGAAGGGCCTTTTGTGGTCAGTAAGAACTTGTACAACGGGTCATATTACCTCATTGATATCCGGGAGCATAAAGACTCGCGTAAATCTGAGGAGGAGACCCGTCGGCCGTGGAACATAGCTCAGCTTCGGCCTTACTACACTTGAGCTACCGGCTCTTGTGGTGTATATATTTATCTCAGCCATGTATATATTATGATAAAGCAATAAAGCAGGGCCTCTGTCCTTTGCTCTCTTCCAAATATGTGTGTTGCTGACTTATAGAAGATCCGGCTTATGATCATCTTCGAATCTAGCTGTAAGCAGTAAAGTCACTTGGGGGCTTCCTGTTCACACATGGGTCGTATTCGAACCCAAGAGAACATAGCTGTCGATACCCATTTGATTGGCAAAGTGCCGAGCTCATTGGGAAGTTGCCTCTGGTCATATTTGAATCATAGTGTAACCCCTCTGAGAACCGACGTGGATCGTATTCGAATCAGCGTCGTTAAAATTTTTTCAGAATCACTTGGGGGCTTCCTGTTCAAACATGGGTCGTATTCGAACCAAAGAGAACATAGCTGTCGATACCCTCTTGATTGGCATCGCCACACCCACTGGGGGCTATATGATCGTATCCGAATCTTAGCTTAACCCCTTTGGACCGAGTTTCTGGTCGTATTCGAACCGGAAGCCCCTAAGTTTTTATATTTTATCACAAGTCTACTCTGATCATGTCAAAGTATGTACTGCCGGGTCTCACTTACCGGCTTAATTTTGGTTTATCTTGTTAGTTGAACATCATGGATGTCATCAAGACAAGTAAATTCGAGTTAAGGTACCAACCGTGCTACCCGGGTTATTTAAACCGGAAGTATGCTTACAAGCTGTTAAGTGTGTTATCACAGCTATGTTCAGAGTATAGTTAAGGGCCAGTCTTTTCGGTTCGTATTCCGGGTTATCCATCTCAAACACCTGATTCTCAGGGCGGTAAGCCGCCTTGCGATTTGTGATTTACCTTTCTATGCAGATACTTAAAGGCACCTTTTAAGGTTGAGAAGGACAAAGGGATAATTACGACCCGGAAGAACACAAAGGATAATTTCAAGGGATTTCAGCGTTCATTACGTGCACGATGGCACGGCAGAGATAAAATGTTGCACCTAGTCTATTACAAAATTCCTCAGGTCTCAAGGTTGGAGCGTTGTTCGATGAACCGCCAGCCGCTTTACGATGCCTGCTGGGTTGAAGTCCCCGGCTCGTCCTCTGCTCCGGTTGATCCCGAGACCTCGAAGGTTGACGACTTCCAGTCGATGCCGCGGAGAGCTTCGAACTGAGCTTCTTCGTCGATTAACCCGGCCGGGTTAATCTCCGGGGCGAAGGTGTGCTGGCGAGCCGGAGGAATCAGATTGATAGCTTCATAGCGAGGGGTTGGAATCCTCTGATTCTCCGCGTTGTACCCCGGCTGATACTTGGTTAAGTCGGTGTCGTTCCCGATGATGGTGGCCACCGGGCGTACAGCCTTAACACATGCCGCGAAGTCCTGCTGGTCGAAGGCGGAGCCGTCTTCCTTCAAGCTCGGGTAACCCAGTGCGATGTCTACCGGGTCTAGCTCCGGCAGGAATGCTTTGGCCCGGCTCAGCGCGGCAATTGCTCCGGATCTTGCGGAAGCTCGGCGTAGCTCCTGGATCCGCCGTGGCAGAACAACGAGCCGGCGCAGGACTTCGGCCAGATGGGTTGGCACCTCGTTGGATAGGGCCACCACAGCTAAAGCGCGCTGTGACCCGGTGTAGAGTTGTTCCACCAGGGTGTACACGGCCTTTAGCTTGGTGACCACGCTCTGGTTCAAGTTGGCGCTTCTGGAACCTGTTTAACAACATCAGATGACCCGGTGATAAGGATGAATCAGGAGATGTAAACATTCTAACATGAATGAAAGCCGGCGAAGTGACTTACCAAAGATAGCAGCCACCATCTGGGAAACCTGGCGCTTTAGGCTAGAGAGCTCAGCGGTTTTTTCATTGAGGGCCTTCTCCGCCTGTTCTGTCCGGGTCACCAGTGCGGCTTTCTCCTCAGCCCAGGCCTTCCGCTCAGCGTCGAATTCAGTCTTCAATTTCTCCATTCGGGTCTCCATCTCTTGAGTTTTTAACCGGTTCTTGAGATCCGCCAGGTCCGACTCTAATTTCTTGCCAACAGCCTGCATATATTTCCGGGTTATTAACAGTCATTCTATAAAGTCCCAAGCGCTTTCCAAGCAAAGACACTTGGCACTTGGGGGCTAATGCATATTGAACGTATCTATCTATGTACGGCCGGCTCAGTTCAGTAAGCCGGAATCTAAGTCTACAACATATTCAAGTATAAGTGCTAGACTTGGGGGCTAGGATGACAAGGATCACTATGCAAAAATAAGAAAACAGCAGAAGGTTACCTCAGATTTCTGTTGGATCTGGTTGACCATGGCGATCTCGGCGTCTCGGCTCTTGTGAACTTGGCTGATGTAGCCTGAGACAAGCTCTTCAATGCTTAAATCGGTGTAGCTGGAGAGATCCAGATTCACCCGATGGGGTTGCAGCAACTCCCCCTTCGCGGGGCATTTGGCCAGTGCGGTCGGCCTCCCCGGCTCAACATACTCCGTCCGGGTAATTACCACATCCGAGTTGTTCGCTGGTGGGGCTGAGCCGGACGCCTCCGGGTTAGCTGACGCTTCGGTTGTTCTCTTGGTGGTCCGGGCAGGGGCTTCAGGCGCCGTGTCCTTGGGAATGGTGGCTTCGGGGGCGGAGGCGGCTGGCGGCTCTTGAGCCGTCGTCTCCGGCTCAGGCAAGTCTGGCACTCCGGCTGACCTAGTCTTCTTTGCTCTTTTGGTGAGCTTTGCCTGGGCACTGAAAAGACAGAAGTGTTAGGTATACAAAAAGTAAGTACAGACAGATAATGTAAGGAGATTGTTATTACCCGGGTGCAGTCTTGAAGGCCGGCAGACTTGACTGCATGGAGTCACCCGAAGAGGGGGAGGTCTCCTGGTAATTGGAGTCAGAAGAGTTGAGTGGCTGACGGATGGCACCCGCCAACGGATGAAAAGGGTACAGGTGAGAAAAAACCTCAGTGCGGCGCTTCCTTGTTGCGTCGGGTAACCCAGCGGAGAGGTCGGTGTCCTTGCGGGCCCGGGTGAGACGCCGGCTTTCGTGAACCTGCTGCTTCAAAAGAAATTGAGGGTCTTGATGAGCTAATGGATGAGAAAAGCTTACTTTCCGGGTTACCCTTCGGACTTTCAGCTGTGGCAAAGGCTCCGAGTCAGAGGGGAGTAATGTTACCTCTTCAACCACCGGGTTACTGGCGCCGGTGTCATCCTGTCAATAAGCAAGTGTTGATAAGGCGGACAACATCAGACAACATATACAGCAAGAATTTAAAAGATTTAAGGGTTACCTCTGACTCGGAGCTATCGCTGAATTGCAGCAGCTCCGAAGCAGTGGGTCTGCTTCCCTTTTTGTGAGGGGCGGCTCTCTTGGCGGCTTTCTTCGCCTTCCTGGCCTTCTTGGCCGCCTCATGGTCATACTTGACCCGCCAGAATTTATCATCAGCCTGAGAAATATAGTAATGAATTCTTGAAATGGTTCAGAGCAAGGTGACATATCAAAGAAGCTGAAAGGTTAAAGTCAGCGGCTTACCACTGGGGCTGGATTGGTCTTGCAGAATGGGGCTAGGCCGGTTCTTCCACAGTCTGCCAGGCTCTCGTTTAACAGAGCCTTGGTCTCTTCTTCAGCAACGTCTTCTGGAAGATCATTGCGACTGTGCCTCTGCGGGTCATCCTTTCGCCCGGTGTACTCACACATTAAGCCGGGGCAGCGGCTCAATGGGATCACCCGCCATGAGATCCAGACCTGGACCAGATCAATTCCGTTCAGACCATTGCCTAGCAGGGCCTTGATCTTGTTGATCGTTGGAAGCAAAGGTTGGCGTTCCGCGGCAGTAAGTTTGTCGGATAAGGGGTGAGTCGGCTCCAGGCGTGTTGGGCGAAAGCCGGGCAGTGGATTCTCGTCAGCCGGGGATGTATCTTGGCAGTAGAACCAAGTCATATTCCAGTCTTTAGGGTGGCTCGGCGGCTCTGCGTAAGGGAACAGACAGTCCCTACGTCGCTGGATGGAGATGCCGCCTAATTCTAGACTTGGCCCGTTGGCACACTCATTTTGGCGGTTCAAATAAAACAGCTCTCTGAAGAGCAGTAGACTCGGCTCTTCTCCAAGATATACTTCACAAAGGACTTGGAAGTTGCAGATGTTGGATATGGAATTGGGTCCTATATCCTGAGGTCAAAGGTCAAAGAAGTTGAGCACATCCCGGAAGAATTTTGAGCCGGGCGGTGCGAAGCCCCGGCTCATATGGTCCGCAAAGATCACTACCTCCCCCTCCCTCGGCTGTGGTTTTTCTTCTGACGGATCAGGGGCACGATAGGACATCACTTCCTTCCTGGGCAGATATCCGGACTTAACGAAGTTGGCCAGGGTCTCATCAGTGACGTTGGATCTCATCCAGTTGCAAGTGATGGGAGCTTTGGGAGGCATGGTGACGGTTGGTGGTCTATGATAAAGAGGAAAGTGTCCGGGTTAATTATAAGCCGGAGTTTATCATTCAAACTACAATGACGGCTTATGAAGGGGACTAATGGTATGTATTGATACGGTGGGTTATCTAAAGCCGTCGGGGCATTCAGGATGAGTTGGTCATCTACGGCTTACTGCGGTTAAGTCGGAAGATACTACAGAGCATGGTTCTCTTTAAACCGGAAAGTTCTACGGCGCGTGTTTTCTTTAAGTCAGAAATATAAGCCGCCAAGATTCAAGGGCTGCAGTTTTTACTAAGTGTGGTAAAACAGATTTGACATATTACAGTAACTTTTTCGAATCAAAATGGTCGGGCAAGATGAAAATTTTCTAGACCTAAAGAAACAGAAGCAGGAGAAGTTCTTAAGGTGGAACATGGTTTTTAAGCAGTAAAAGAGGATTTTTTGCAGATGGAATGGATCTCGAACATTGACCGCAAAGGTTCTACGAAGAGTTAAGATCAATGGGGGCAGTGACTACAGGGGTTACTGAAACTTGCGGCAATGGTGAAGAACGCGAAGAACACAAGATGAACCCTACAAGCAGATCTGTCTGGCAGAGCGAAGAAGACTTACCGGGGTTGGAAAGAGCGGAGGTCGCTGCCGTAAGTCTGGTCCGAATCAGGGTGATGCAGCGGCCGGGTTGATGAAGACCAGGGGCGCGACGGCGGCGGCAGTGGCGGAGCTCGGGTAGAGAAGCGACAGCGCGAGGAAGAAGAAGGAGAGTGTGAGAGGAGAGTGTTGGGCCGGCCTATTTATAAGGTAAGTCATAAGTGGGCGCGAGATTCAAGGAGACCACGGCGTGGTTATCTCCCCCTCACGGCGCCTCGATTTTCGCAAAGACAGTAAAAGCAGAGATCCGTTGCGGATCTGGCGGAGTAAAAAACGGACTTAATGGAGGATGACGTCACGGCGGATTATCCGGAGTCCGGAGAATGACGTCACTCCGGGTTATGGCCTTCACACGAACGGTAAGCCGGAGATTTTTCTGTCGGCAGAGTTGAAGATTGACACGAGCCGGCTCAAGTCAATCTGGGGCCTAATGTTGAGGATATAGACCTGGGAGTCACCCGCCAGGAGGGCCGGGTTACACTAAGGGTCATTGCCAGAAGCCTGGAGCTAAGTTTCAAGATAATGGGCCAGAGATGGGCTGAGACCCGGCGATGGCTTAAAGCCCATAGTACAATCTTTATTGTTATAGTAGACTTGTAGTGTAAGGCAAGTATTGTTTAGAGTCTGAGCCGGACACTCTTATGAGCCGGCCGGGACTCTAAGGGCCGCTGGGTGTCAACCTCCCTATATAAAGGGACGACCCGGCAGCGGTTTAAGGACGACAACAATCTGATCGAGAGCCGGGCATAGCTGTTTAGCTCCCTGGTTATCGAAACCCTAATTAATACCACCTCAACTGGACGTAGGCTTTTACCTTCACCGTAAGGGGCCGAACCAGTATAAACCCTCGTGTTCCTTGTCCCACTTAACCCCATCAAGCTTCCCAATTGCGATGGCTCCACGACTAAGTCCTAACCCGAGGACATCTGCCGTGACAATTCCACGACACTCGTGAAGTAAGAAAACCGAAAAAAAACCGATCTAGGTTTTTTTTAAGACAAAAGGTTTTTTTTACAGAAAACCGGTCAATAGCAAAAACGGCCGGCGGCAGCAGTACCTCGGCGGGACTCCGGCGAGGCTCCGGCGGGCGGGCTCGGGCGGCGGGGG
>NC_057802.1:193424452-193432506 GCF_018294505.1 Triticum aestivum
CTAGATGCGGCGGCGGCGGCGTGCTCCTCCGGCGGCGATGATGGCGAAAACGGGGGGGTATATATGGAGGGGGGGCTAGGGGGCTTGGGGAAGGGGGCACCGAGGCGGCGGCGGCTCCCGTGGCAAGCTCGAACTCCGGCGGGCGTGCTCCCGTGCGGGGAGAGGAAGCCGCGAGGCGGGCCGTCGGCTGGGCCTTTGGCCCAGTCGGCGCGGGCGCGTATTTTTTTTTAAATAAGTTCCGCGGGAAAAAATTGCGTAGAAAAATAAATAAAAATCGGAAAACTATGAAATAAATTTTCCCCGTCTAGTTAGAAAATCTAGAATAGGGTGAACATTTTTAAAAACAAAAATAAATATTTTGTAAACATGCATATTTTTAAATGCAATAAAAATTGCAAATAAAATCCAATAAATTCCAAATAATGTTTTTAACATTTTTCCTCTGGTATTTCAATTGTTTTGGAGAAGTCATATTTTCTCCTCTCGTTTATTTAAAATTGAAATATTTTTCCGGAGAGAAAAATAATTAAAAATCCCAATCCTCGTTTGAAAAATCAAATAAGAAAATTCGAGAAAATCCCCAACTCTCTCCGAGGGTCCTTGAGTTGCTTAGGATTTATCGAGGATTTTGTCAAAATGCAACAAAACATGATATGCAATGATGATCTATGTATAACATTCCAAATTGAAAATTTGGGATGTTACAAACCTACCCCCCTTAAGATGAATCTCGCCCTCGAGATTCGGGTTGGCTAGAAAACAGGTGGGAGTGGTTTTTCCGTAGATCTTCCTCTCGCTCCCAGGTGGCCTCATCTTCTATGTGGTGACTCCACTGAACTTTGCAAAACTTGATAACTTTGCTGCGGGTAACTCGGCTGGCATACTCGAAAATCTTAACTGGCTTCTCCTCATAGGTCAAATCACTTTCCAACTGAATCGCTTCCAGTGGCACAGTATCTCTCAGTGGTATCTCAGACATCTCTGCGTGGCACTTCTTCAACTGCGAAACATGGAATACATCATGTACTCCAGAGAATCCTTCGGGCCATTCCAGCTTGTAGGCAACTTCTCCCATACGTTCCAACACTCTGTATGGTCCGATAAAACGAGGCGCTAATTTTCCCTTAACTCCAAAGCGCTTCACTCCTCGAAGTGGTGATACTCGAAGATACACTCTGTCTCCGATTTCGTGAACTGTCTCCTTGCGTTTAGAATCAGCATAACTCTTCTGCCTGGACTGGGCTACCTTGAGCCGATCGCGAATCAATTTCACTTTCTGTTCAGACTCCTTAATCAAATCTTGTCCAAACAACTGACGGTCTCCAACTTCGTCCCATAACAATGTTGTTCTACACCTCCTTCCGTACAAAGCTTCGAAAGGGGCCATCTTCAAACTGGTTTGATAACTGTTGTTATATGAAAACTCTGCATATGGCAAATTGTCGTCCCAACTAGATCCATAATCTAGCGCACATGCTCTCAACATATCCTCCAAAATCTGGTTGACTCTCTCGGTCTGTCCATCTGTCTGCGGATGAAATGCTGTACTAAATTCCAGCCTGGTTCCCAATGTTTCATGTAGCTGCTTCCAAAACTTCGAGGTAAATTGGGTTCCTCTGTCTGATACAATGGTCCTCGGAACTCCATGCAAACATACTATCCTGGTCATGTATATCTTTGCCAACTTAGCGCTGGTGTAAGTGGTCTTCACTGGAATGAAATGAGCCACTTTCGTCAAACAGTCGACTACAACCCATATCGAGTCATAGCCTGAACGGGTCCTGGGAAATCCTGTGATAAAATCCATGCCTATCTTATCCCACTTCCATTCGGGTATCGGCAATGGCTGTAACAATCCTGCTGGCTTCTGATGCTCTGCCTTCACTCTCTGACATACATCACAAACTGCTACAAACTCCGCAATATCCTTCTTCATTCCGGTCCACCAGAAAGTATTCTTCAAATCCAAATACATCTTGGTATTCCCTGGGTGAATCGAGTATGGTGAATCATGGGCTTCTTGCAAAATCAACTTCCTGATCTCCGGATCATTTGGCACATATACGCGGTCCTCGAACCATAAGGTATCGTGCTCATCCTCACGAAATCCCTTGGCTTTTCCTTTGCTCATCTTCTCCTTTATCTCTTCAATCTCCTTGTCTGACTTCTGAGCTTCTCTGATCCTTTCCATCAAGGTAGAATGAATCTCCAATGTCGCTAAATAGCCTCTAGGGACTATCTCCAAACATAGCTCGCGTAAGTCCTCGGCTAACTCCTGAGGTAACTCTCCTGTCATGAGGGTGCTGATATGACTCTTGCGGCTCAACGCGTCTGCTACTACGTTAGCCTTTCCGAGGTGATAATGCAATCTCATATCATAATCTTTGATGAGTTCCAACTATCTCCTCTGTCTGATGTTTAACTCCTTCTGCGTGAAAATGTACTTCAAACTCTTGTGATCCGTGTACACCTCACAATGGTTTCCGATGAGAAAATGTCTCCATGTCTTCAATGCATGCACCACGGCTGCTAATTCCAAATCATGCGTAGCATAATTCTTCTCATGGGGTTTAAGTTGTCGTGAAGCATACGAAACAACTCTTCCTTCCTGCATAAGCACTGCTCCAAGTCCTCGACGAAAAGCGTCGCAATAAACTTCATAGTCCTTGCATTGATCTGGCAGAATCAAGACCGGTGAGGTAACCAATCGTTTCTTCAACTCTTGGAAACTAGCTTCACATTCCTCAGTCCAATTGAATTTGGTGTCCTTCTTCAATAGCTCAGTCATGGGCTTAGCAATCCTTGAGAAATTCTCGATAAATCTCCGGTAGTATCCTGCAAGTCCAAGAAAACTCCGGATTTCTCCAACTGCCGTGGGCGATTCCCAACTTGTCACTGTGTCAACCTTGGCAGGGTCTACTGCTATTCCTTCTCCAGAAATAACATGTCCAAGGAATCCAACTTCCTTCAACCAAAACTCACATTTGCTGAACTTGGCATATAACTGATGTTCTCTGAGCTTCTCAAGTACCAATCGTAAATGCTCCTCATGCTCTTCTTCATCCTTGGAAAATATTAAAATATCATCAATGAACACCACGACGAACTTATCCAAAAACTCCATAAACACTTTGTTCATCAGGTTCATGAAATAGGCCGGTGCGTTAGTCAGTCCAAATGACATAACGGTATACTCATACAATCCATATCTGGTGGTAAAAGCCATCTTAGGTATATCCTGCTCTCGAATCTTTAACTGATGGTATCCTGATCGTAGATCGATCTTGGAAAATACTTTAGCTCCTTGCAGGCGGTCAAACAAATCATTGATCATCGGCAGTGGGTACTTGTTTTTGATGGTCACTTCATTCAATCCTCGGTAATCAACAACCATCCTTAGTGATCCATCTTTCTTCTCTACTAGAAGTACTGGTGATCCCCAAGGTGATGAACTTGGGCGAATATAGCCTTTATCCAGTAACTCCTTGATCTGCTTCTTAATTTCCTCCAAATCCTTTGCGGGCATCCTGTACGGTCTCTTAGATATTGGCCCTGTGCCTGGCAAAAGTTCAATCAAAAACTCAATGTCTCTATCTGGTGGCATGCCTGGCAACTCTTCTAGAAATACATCCGGATAATCCTTCACCACTCGTACTTCCTCCTGTACAACTCCTGATAAGGAATTCACTTGAGTCCTCTTCGGCATATGCCGGGATACATACTTGATCCTCTTTCCTTCCGGGGTGGTAAGCAAAATCGTCTTGCTGGCACAATCGATGTTTCCTCCATACAACGATAGCCAATCCATTCCCAAAATCACATCCAAACCTTGCGATTCCAAGACAATGAGGTCTGAGGGGAAAACATGCCTTCCAATGGCCAACGGTATCTTAAAACATCCTTGGGTGGCCATATACTCTGCTCCTGGCGAGGTTACTAACATGGGGCTTTTGAGAACTTGGGTGGACATCTTAAACTTGTTTACGAATCCCCTTGATATGTATGAATGCGATGCACCAGTATCGAAAAGAACAGTTGCAGTAAATGACTTAACCAAAAACTTACCTATTACTGCATCAGGCTGAGCTTCAATCTCCTCCACGCTCACGTGGTTCACATGTCCTTTGTTGAACGGGTTCGGCTTCTTCCCAGAGCTTCCATTGCCGTTTCCATTTTGGGCTTCGGGACAATCAGTTGCATAATGTCCCGTCTTCTGGCACTTGAAACAAGTAATGTGACTTAGATCTCTCTTGGTTGGGGTAGATGGGTTGGTGCGGTTCTGTCCGTTTCCTCCTCCATTCCCATTACCATTCTTGGAGCCATTATGGTTGTGCGAACTACCTCCTCCATGGGTATGCTGAAACTGTCCTCCCGGCTTCGGGATAAATCGTGGCTTCTGCTGGGCTCCAGAATTGTACTTCCCTTGTCCATACTTCCTCTTGCGGTTTTCAATCTGCTGTTGCTTCCCTTCTATCATGAGAGCTGTATCTACCAGCTCCTGGTAGTTGTTGAAAGTTGCTACCATCAACTGCATACTCAGCTCATCATTCAATCCTTCCAGAAATTTCTCCTGCTTGGCAGCATTCGTAGCAACGTCATCTGGTGCATAACGCGCTAACTTACTGAATTCCTCCACATACTGGCCTACGGTGCGTCCTCCTTGGCGTAGGTTGCGAAACTCACGCATCTTCATAGCCATAGCTCCTGCTGAAACATGAGCTGTACGGAAAGCTTGCTGAAACTGGTCCCATGTGACAGTGTCAATAGGGTGCGTGGCTGTATAATTCTCCCACCATGATGTTGCGGGTCAATCAAGCTGACGTGCGGCAAAACGCACTCTTTCCGCATCTGTGCATCCTACAGTGGTTAACTCCCTTCCAACTTTGCGGAGCCAATCATCTGCAACAATCGGCTCGGTGCTACTGGAAAACACCGGTGGGTTTAGCCTTATGAAACGGGCTAAGTGGTCAACAGGTGGTGGTGGCGGTGGGTTGTTGTTGTTGTTGTTGCCTTGGTTCTGAACTAACACTTGCATCAGGGCATTCTGTTGCTGAATCAACTGGGTGATCTCTGGTGGGAAAACAAATCCGGCGTCGCGTCTCGGAGGCATCTGATAGGTTTAGAAAAGATGAGAATTAAGAATAGAATGAGGTCTAGAGAGAAAACACTACCCATATGCTCATGAGACAAATTCAATCAATAACACTCAATCAATCCAAACAAGGCAAAACAATCGATCTAACTAGCATTACAAAGTGCCTGAGCTATACTACTAAATGGGGGAAAAACTACTACTGATATGGCAGTCTACTAAAATTCTGATCCGTTGAAGACTCCATGATGTCTGCTCCAGCTTCATCAATCCATTCCTCTTCACTTGGTTCCGAGTCGGTGTCGTCGATGATGATGTAGTTATCTGGACAAGTGCATTCGTCGACTTCTGCTTTTGGCACTGGATTTCCCACGAATGCTCCAATCTTATTCTCCAGGTCGTCAATCTTCCCGACTAGTGCGTTGATTTCTTCCAAATAATCTTCGCGTGTAGTCTTGAGTTCTTCTTGGAGTTCCTTGATCTTCGTGAATGCCTTCTTCAGTTCTTCCTTGTCCGTACATATCTGGTTCTCCTGGCGTCGAATATGTTGGTTCTGCTCCTGGATGAAAGCTGCAATTGATCCATCCTTCTTGGTCTTGATCATCTCCCATTGCGCGTCTCGACGTCCACAAATTTGGTAAATTGTATCCTTAAGCTCCTGGTGATAGACTTCTCCAATGCGTCCCATGGCGATATGTGCGGCCATGCTCTTCCCTAAGCTCCAAGTTGGTGCTTCGAAAACCAATCTCATGGGTTCCGTAATTGGCGCAAACGTTCTTCCTGGAATAATAACTTGAATCTTCCAGCTCTCCTCTTCAGGTAGTGTAGCGTTGTAGGTTCCGGTGACGCTTGGTATTCCTATGTTCAAGTACTTGGTGACTTCCTTCAAATGTCGACCAAACGGCGTGGCTTCATCTGGTTGCATGAACTTGCTCCTTGCATTCGCCATTCCTAAAAGAGTAGAAAGTGGAGAGGAGTCAGAAATGAGAAGAGAGAAGTTTTTCTAGGGCTTAAGCTTAGTGGTCGTGTCCTATAGTCAGCGTGTGCTCTGATACCAACTTTGTAGCGACCAGACCTCAAATGGCCTGTGCTGCTGTGCACCAGTGTCATCCCTGGATCAGTAATGCTGACACGCACAATACAAAAGGAGGATTTATAACAGAGTAGCAATCACACACTTATTACATCGAATATCTCCGAAGAGATTAAGTATGATAACATGGCTTAAGGCCATCTAAAAACGATAACAGCGGAAGACTTGGAAGATAAGTGAGTCCATCAACTCTAGCGGCATCACTGAGTATAAGACCACGACCTAACGCACCTTACTCGTCGTCTGAAAAGTCTGCAACATGGAACGTTGCAGCCCGAAAACGGGTCAGCACATAGAATATGCTGGCAAAGCAACACATAGAGAACAATGAACAATGATAATGCTATACTATATGCATATATGGCTGGTGGAAAGCTCTATGGTTACAGTTTTTGCGAAAAGCCAATTTTATCCTACTGCAAAGGAATAAATTTTATTTAACTATCATGGTGGTTGAAACATTGAGAAGGTACCTCCAACTCAATCCCAATTAAGTAACATCATTAACCCAGCAAATTTAATTATAAGCATCACGGTGATGAGATTCAAATGATAGTCCAGGTACTAGATACTCAAGTTGTCCATAACCGGGGACACGGCTAATCATGATCAGTTTGTACACTCTGCAGAGGTTTGTGCACTTTTCCCCACAAGACTCGATCGCCTCCGCTTGATTCTCGCACTGCATGATGTTTGAGAAACGGATGACCGAGACACAGTCTTTCAGAAACAGTCACTCTCTACTCTGGATGGACCGGTACACCTACTTTTCCCTACATCTGCTAGTCCACCTCTTCAAGAGATCCTGTAACCTACTCAGCTATGCTAGAGCCCATAATAGCTTGCGGCTGCACACGGAAGTTTCTAGCATGAATAATCTTATGATCCCTTTGAGCCTGGGTGGCGGTCCTTATACAAACAGACAACACTGGGTTCTCCAGGTGCCTCAATCCACCCAGATGTGAGTTTTAGTTGCCACCTTAAGTTGAACCATTATTACACACTCACATCTGTCATGAATAACTCTCAACCCAATCCACGTCTACGAGCATAGCATGGCAATAATAAAAGCAACGTAGAAGTAACTCCCAAGGGTTTGATATATAACAAGTAATAGGTACTACCTCAACTACTTCCCAATACCCACAGTTTAATTAGATCCTAATCATGCAATGTGTTTGAGGAAATAGATCTAATGCAAAAAAACCGAGTATGAACGGGGTATGATCAAAGTGTTACTTGCCTTGCTGATGATCTGCAAAACCTAGCGAGTCGAAGTAACAAGCGGCACACTCCGGATACTCTATCGCAAACAAACAAGCATACAATCAGTACTCATCTAATGCACAGGTAAAACTCGAAAGAAAGATCCAACCAGAAAGTTCAACTTAAGAAGTCCGGTTTGCAAAAAGAATCAACTCGAAAGAAGCAACGGAAATCAAACGGTGAAAGAAAGAAACTCCGTTTGCTAATCTGGATCTAGGTCAAATTTTACTATTGCTAAAACTTGTTTGAGTAGATTAAACGGAAAGAGAATTTCGAGACGAAACTCTAGGCGCTTGAATCACCTGATTCCGATAAACGAGCGAAAAGTTAAACAGATTCGAAATTTCGATCGGAAATCGAATCTGAGAAAATATCGAGAAAATCCGACGAAAAAGAAAAACGGACGAACGGTTAAATAACGGACGTTCGTTAACAGAGAAAAACCGATGAACACGTTCGTTAAAACGAACGATTCAGTGAACGCTCGTGAAGTAAGAAAACCGAAAAAAAAACCGATCTAGGTTTTTTTAAGACAAAAGGTTTTTTTTACAGAAAACCGGTCAATAGCAAAAACGGCCGGCGGCAGCAGTACCTCGGCGGGAC
>NC_057802.1:193433004-193514588 GCF_018294505.1 Triticum aestivum
TGCTCCTCCGGCGGCGGTGATGGCGAAAATGGAGGGGGGTATATATGGAGGGGGGGCTAGGGGGCTTGGGGAAGGGGGCACCGAGGCGGCGGCGGCTCCCGTGGCGAGCTCGGACTCCGGCGGGCGTGCTCCCGTGCGGGGAGAGGAAGCCGCGAGGCGGGCCGTCGGCTTGGCCTTTGGCCCAGTCGGCGCGGGCACGTGTTTTTTTTAAATAAGTTCCCGGGAAAAAATTGCGTAGAAAAATAAATAAAAATTGGAAAAATATGAAATAAATTTTCCCCGTCTAGTTAGAAAATCTAGAATAGGGTGAACATTTTTAAAATCAAAAATAGATATTTTGAAAACATGCATATTTTTAAATGCAATAAAAATTGCAAATGAAATCCAATAAATTCCAAATAATGTTTTTAACATTTTTCCTCTGGTATTTCAATTGTTTTGGAGAAGTCATATTTTCTCCTCTCGTTTATTTAAAATTGAAATATTTTTCCGGAGAGAAAAATAATTAAAAATCCCAATCCTCGTTTGAAAAATCAAATAAGAAAATTCGAGAAAATCCCCAACTCTCTCCGAGGGTCCTTGAGTTGCTTAGGATTTATCGAGGATTTTGTCAAAATGCAACAAAACATGATATGCAATGATGATCTATGTATAACATTCCAAATTGAAAATTTGGGATGTTACAGCAACGAGGGAGGCACGAGGCAGGGGGCGCGCCCACCCCCCCCCCTGTGCGCGCCCTCCACCCTCGTGGGCCCCTCGTGGCTCCCCTGACGTACTTCTTCCTCCTATATATATCCATATACCCTAAAACGATCGGGGAACAAAATAGATCGGGAGTTCCGCCGCCGCAAGCCTCTGTAGGCACCAAAAACCAATCGGGACCCTGTTCCGGCACCCTGCTGGAGGGGGGATCCCTCACCGGTGGCCATCTTCATCATCCCGGCGCTCTCCATGACGAGGAGGGAGTAGTTCACCCTCGGGGCCAAGGGTATGAACCAGTAGCTATGTGTTTGATCTCTCTCTCGTGTTCTTGAGGTGATACGATCTTGATGTATCGCGAGCTTTGCTATTATAGTTGGATCATATGTTGTTTATCCCCCTCTACTCTCTTGTAATTGATTGAGTTTTCCCTTTGAAGTTATCTTATCGGATTGAGTCTTTAATGATTTGAGAACACTTGATGTATGTCTTGCCGTGCGTATCTGTGGTGACAATGGGATATCACGTGATTCACTTTATGTATGTTTTGGTGATCAACTTGCAGGTTCCGCCCATGAAACTATGCATAGGGGTTGGCACACGTTTTCGTCTTGGCTCTCCGGTAGAAACTTTGGGGCACTCTTTGAGGTTCTATGTGTTGGTTGAATAGATGAATCTGAGATTGTGTGATGCATATCGTATAATCATACCCACAGATACTTGAGGTGACATTGGAGTATCTAGGTGACATTAGGGTTTTGGTTTATTTGTGTCTTAAGGTGTTATTCTATTATGAACTCTAGGGCTCTTTGTGACACCTATAGGAATAGCCCAACGGATTGATTGGAAAGAATAACTTTGAGGTGGTTTCGTACCCTACCATAATCTCTTCGTTTGTTCTCTGCTATTGGTGACTTTGGAGTGACTCTTTGTTGCAAGTTGAGGGATAGTTATATGATCCAATTATGTTATTATTGTTGAGAGAACTTGCACTAGTGAACGTATGAACCATAGGCCTTGTTTCAACGCATTGCAATACCATTTACGCTCACTTTTATCATTAGTTACCTTGCTGTTTTTATATTTTAAGATTACAAAAACCTATATCTACCATCCATATTGCACTTGTATCACCATCTCTTCGTCGATCTGGTGCACCTATACAATTTACCATTGTATTGGGTGTGTTGGGGACACAAGAGACTCTTTGTTATTTGATTGCAGGGTTGTTTGAGACAGACCATCTTCATCCTACGCCTCCCACGGATTGATAAACCTTAGGTCATCCACTTGAGGGAAATTTGCTACTGTCCTACAAACCTCTGCACTTGGAGGCCCAACAACGTCTTCAAGGAGAAGGTTGAGTAGTAGACATGAAGCTCTTTTCTGGCGCCGTTGCCAGGGAGGCTAGGTAAGTGGCACGCACACCCCGTCAACTAAGCTCTTTTCTGGCGCCGTTGCCGGGGAGGTTAGTGCTTGAAGGTATATCTTTAGATCTTGCAATCGAATCTTTTTGTTTCTTGTTTTAGCACTAGTTTAGTTTATAAAGGAAAAATACAAAAAAATGGAATTGAGTTTGTCTCATACGCTTCATCTTTTTAATATCTTTCGTGAGTATGATGGAAAGGAAAATTGTGCCAAAGTGTTGGAAGAAGAATGCATTAAAATGTTTGGCACTAAATCTTTGAATGATGATCATGATTGCAATGTTGTTAGTATGAACTCCTTGAATATCCATGGTACTAATGATGATTGCACTAGTTATGATGAAAATGTCTCCTATAAACATGTCAATTTTTGTGGAGTGCATTGGTTTGCAGGTACACACCAAATAGGGAAGATAGATATTGCAAGAGGCATAAGAATTTAGAAACTAAATTGTTTCAAGAAAGTCTTGATGTTTGTGCTGAAAAATTCAATATTTTTCGCGCCCCTTGTGAACTTTGCAATGAACATGGTCATTTAAATCTCCAATGCAAATTGTTTCATGACCGAATCGTGTCCACAAATTGTGATAATTTGATTACCCTTGAGCATCATAAAGAGCTTAGTCTTCTTTTGGGCTATGAGGAAATGAAACGTATAAATGAGGGTATTCCAAAGTTTAATCTTGATAGATTTCTTGATTTTGATCTAGAGAAGATTTATATGTATTGTGCGGTGAATTGCATTGAAAATCCTTATATTGCCAATTACATAAATAAATAAAACAAAGCAAATACAAGATGAAGAGAATACTAACGAAAGGGGAGAGACTTCCCAATATCCTCCTATTATTTCTTATGATGAATCAGGTAACGAGGAGGAGCCTTCTATTCAACCAATCTCATTAATGAGGAGCACCAAAAAGAGGATTGAACCCACACATGATGTGGTGAAGAAGAAGAAAAGAAAAAGGAGGAGAGGTAAAAAGATATCTCTCCCAAGTAATGTTGCTCCTATTATTGTTGTGCCTCATGAAAATGAAGATGATGCAGTTGATGATGATCTCGTTATGCCTATTGCTTGTTGTGATGGTTATGATTGGGAAGATAATGATACTTCTTATGATCTTGAAAATCTTTTTGGCACTTGCTTGGAAGAATATGATAATTGCTATACTATTGGTGCTATCCATACTATTAATGATGAGAGTGATTATGCTTATGATATGAAAAGGCCCAAGCTTGGGGAAGCTATGTTTGAAGAAGATGATGTTTTTGAGAATATATTTTCTGCCATTAATGTTTGTCCCAAGCTTGGGGATGCTATGTTTAATGAAGATGATATTTTTAGTCTCCCAAGTTTTGATATGCAAATTTGTTATGATGATAGCATGCCTCCTACTTATGATGATTATATTGATGAAAGTGGGTTTGGAAGAGTGTCAACTTTAGGAAGTAATGATCCCACTATGTTGGAGGATGTTGAATCTTATAATATTTATGAATGTGGATTTGGAGAGGTCATGACTTTATTTAGTGATGTATCCACTATTTCGGAAGAGGCTTCAATTGATTATGATGAGAACAAAGTTGCTACTTATGATGATTATTGTGATGAAACTTATGCTATAAAAAGTAGTGATGATTATATTGATACAACTTGTCATGATTGTGATTACCCTTTTTCTGAACATTACTCTTTTAATGTGGAAACAATTTATAGTATTCAAGTCTCTTATGATACTCCCACTATTCCGAATGAGAAGAATTTTTCTTATGTCGAGAGTAGTAAAATTTGTATGCTTGTAGATCATGAAAAGAATGCTTTAGGTGCTGGTTATATTGTTGAATTCATTCATGATGCTACTGGAAATTATTATGAGGGAGGAATATATGCTTATAGGAATTGCAATAATATCAAGTTTCCTCTCTATGTGCTTAAAGTTTTGAAGTTATGCTTGTTTTGCCTTCCTATGCTAGTTGATTGTTGTTCCCATGAGTTGTTTTCCCACAAAATCCCTATGCATAGGAAGTGGGTTAGACTTAAATGTGCTAGTCATATTCTTCATGATGCTCTCTTTATGTTTCAATTCCTATCTTTTATGTGAGCATCATTGAAATCATCATGCCTAGCTAGGGGAGTTAAACAATAGCGCTTGTTGGGAGGCAACCCAATTTTATTTTAGTTTCTTGCTTTTTGGTTCTGTTTAGTAATAAATAATCCATCTAGCTTCTGTTTAGATGTGGTTTTATGTTTTAATTAGTGTTTGTTCCAAGTAGAACCTTTGGGAAGACTTCGGTGAAGTCTTTATGATCATGCTGTAAAAAACAGAAACTTTAGCGCTCACGAGATTAGCTAAAACTTTTTACTGGAGAGTGGTATTTAGTTGATTATTTTTTCAGATGATTACTAGACAAATTCCTCAGGTCCACCAATTTATTTTAGAATTTTTGGAGTTCCAGAAGTGTGCGTTAGTTACAGATTACTACAGACTGTTCTGTTTTTGACAGACTCTGTTTTTCGTGTGTTGTTTGCTTATTGTGATGACTCTATGGCTAGTAAAATAGTTTATAAACCATAGAGAAGTTGGAATAAAGTAGGTTTAAAACAAATATAAATAAAGAATGAGTTCATTACAGTGCCTTGAAGTTGTGCTTTGTTTTCTTTCACTAACGGAGCTCATGAGTTTTTTGTTAAGTTTTGTGTTGTGAAGTTTTCAAGTTTTGGGGTAAAGATTCGATGGACTATGGAATAAGGAGAAGCAAGAGCCTAAGCTTGGGGATTCCCAAGGCACCCCAAGGTAATATTCAAGGATAACCAAGAGCCTAAGCTTGGGGATGCCCCGGAAGGCATCCCCTCTTTCATCTTCGTTCATCGGTAACTTTACTTGGAGCTATATTATTATTCACCACATGATATGTGTTTTGCTTGGAGCGTCATGTCATTTTATTTCGTTTTGCTTGCTGTTTCAATAAAGTATCAATATCTGAAATTCTTAAAATGGGAGAGTGTTCACATAGTTGAATAATTATTCGAGTACTCATTGATCTTCACTTATATCTTTCGGAGTAGTTTGTTGTTTGCTCTAGTGCTTCACTTATATCTTTTAGAGCATGGTGGTAGTTTTATTTTGAAGAAATAGATGATCTCTCATGCTTCACTTAGATTATTTTGAGAGTCTTTAGAACAGCATGGTAGTTTTCTTTGGTTATGAAACTAGTCCTAATATGATGGGCATCCAAAATGGGTATAATAAAAACTTTCATATAAAGTGCATTGAATACTATGAGAAGTTTGATTCCTTATGATTGTTTTCAGATATGAAGATGGTGATATTAGAGTCATGCTAGTTGAGTAGTTGTGAATTTGAGAGATACTTGTGTTAAAGTTTGTGATTCCCGTAGCATGCATGTATGGTGAACCGTTATGTGATGAAGTCGGAGCATGATTTATTTATTGATTGTCTTCCTTATGAGTGGCGGTCGGGGACAAGCGATGGTCTTTTCCTACCAATCTATCCCCCTAGGAGCATGCGCATAGTACTTTGTTTTGATAACTAATAGATTATTGCAAGAAGTATGTGAGTTCTTTATGACTAATGTTGAGTCCATGGATCATACACACTCTCATCCTTCCACCATTTCTACCCTCTCTAATACCGCGCACCTTTCGCCGGTATCATACACCCACCATATACCTTCCTCAAAACAGCCACCATACCTACCTATTATGGCATTTCCATAGCCATTCTGAGATATATTGCCATGCAACTTTCCACTATTCCGTTTATTATGACACGGTCCATCATTGTCATATTGCTTTGCATGATCATGTAGTTGACATTGTATTTGTGGCAAAGCCACCGTTCATAATTCTTTCATACATGTCACTCATGAGTCATTGCACATCCTGGTACACCACCGGAGGCATTCATATAGAGTCATATCTTGTTCTAAGTATTGAGTTGTAATTCTTGAGTTGTAAGTAAATAAAAGTGTGATGATCATCATTATTAGAGCATTGTCCCAGTGAGGAAAGGATGATGGAGACTATGATTCCCCCACAAGTCGAGATGAGACTCCGGATGAAAAAAGAAAGAAAAAAAGAGGCCATAAAAAAGAGAAAAGGCCCAAAAAAATATAAATAAAAAATGCGAGAAAAAGAGAGAAGGACAATGCTACTATCCTTTTACCACACTTGTGCTTCAAAGTAGCTCCATGATCTTCATGATAGAGAGTCTCCTATGTTGTCACTTTCATATACTAGTGGGAATCTTTCATTATAGAACTTGGCTTGTATATTCCAATGATGGGCTTCCTCAAAATGCCCTAGGTCTTCGTGAGCAAGCGAGTTGGATGCACACCCACTTAGTTTCTTTTATTGAGCTTTCATACACTTATAGCTTTAGTGCATCCGTTGCATGGCAATCCCTACTCACTCACATTGATATCTATTGGTGGGCATCTCCATAGCCCGTTGATACGCCTAGTTGATGTGAGACTATCTTCTCCTTTTTGTCTTCTCCACAACCACCATTCTATTCCACCTATAGTGCTATGTCCATGGCTCACGCTCATGTATTGCGTGGAGATTGAAAAAGCTTGAGAACATCAAAAGTATGAAACAATTGCTTGGCTTGTCATCGGGGTTGTGCATGATTTAAATACTTTGTGTGGTGAAGATAGAGCATAGCCAGACTATATGATTTTGTAGGGATAGCTTGCTTTGGCCATGTTATTTTGAGAAGACATGATTACTTTGTTAGTATGCTTGAAGTATTATTATTTTTATGTCAATATTAAACTTTTGTTTTGAATCTGAATATTCTTGCCACAATAAAGAAGATTACATTGATAAATATGTTAGGTAGCATTCCACATCAAAAATTCTGTTTTTATCATTTACCTACTCGAGGACGAGTAGGAATTAACCTTGGGGATGCTTGGAATGAAACTTTCTGGAGAAGTTATTTTTGGAAGGAAAGCAACCCGGGAGACTTGGAGTCCACGTCAAGAAAGCAATGAGGGAGACACGAGGCAGGGGGCGCGGCCACCCCCTAGGCGCGCCCTCCATCCTTGTGGGCCCCTCGTGGCTCCCTGACGTACTTCTTCCTCCTATATATATCCATATACCCTAAAACGACTGGGGAACAGAATAGATCGGGAGTTCCGCCACCGCAAGCCTCTGTAGCCACCAAAAACCAATCGGGACCCTGTTCCGGCACCCTGCTGGAGGGGGGATCCCTCACCGGTAGCCATCTTCATCATCCTGGCGCTCTCCATGATGAGGAGGGAGTAATTCACCCTCGGGGCTGAGGGTATGTACCAGTAGTTATGTGTTTGATCACTCTCTCTATCTCTCGTGTTTTTGAGGTGATACGATGTTGATGTATCGCGAGCTTTGCTATTATAGTTGGATCTTATGTTGTTTCTCCCCCTCTACTATCTTGTAATGGATTGAGTTTTCCCTTTGAAGTTATCTTATCGGATTGAGTCTTCAATGATTTGAGAACACTTGATGTATGTCTTGTCGTGCGTATCTGTGGTGACAATGGGATATCACGTGATTCACTTTATGTATGTTTTGGTGATCAACTTGCGGGTTCCGCCCATGAACCTATGCATAGGGGTTGGCACACGTTTTGGTCTTGACTCTCCGGTAGAAACTTTGGGGCACTCTTTGAGGTTCTATGTGTTGGTTGAATAGATGAATCTGAGATTGTGTGATGCGTATCGTATAATCATACCCATGGATACTTGAGGTGACACTGGAGTATCTAGGTGACATTAGGGTTTTGGTTGATTTGTGTCTTAAGGTGTTATTCTAGTACGAACTCTAGGGCTGTTTGTGACACTTATAGGAATAGCCCAACGGATTGATTGGAAAGAGGCACTTTGAGGTGGTTTCGTACCCTACCATAATATCTTCGTTTGTTCTCCGCTATTAGTGACTTTGGAGTGACTCTTTTTGCATGTTGAGGGATAGTTATATGATCCAATTATGTTATTATTGTCAAGAGAACTTGCACTAGTGAAAGTATGAACCCTAGGCCTTGTTTCAACGCATTTCAATACCGTTTACGCTCACTTTTATCATTAGTTACCTTGCTATTTTTTTATTTTCAGATTACAAAAACCTATCTCTACCATCCATATTGCACTTGTATCACCATCTCTTCGCCGAACTAGTGCACCTATACAATTTACCATTGTATTGGGTGTGTTGGGGACACAAGAGACTCTTTGTTATTTGGTTGCAGGGTTGTTTGAGAGAGACCATCTTCATCCTACGCCTCTCACGGATTGGTAAACCTTAGGTCATCCACTTGAGGGAAATTTGCTACTATCCTACAAACCACTGCACTTGGAGGCCCAACAACGTCTACAAGGAGAACGTTGCGTAGTAGACATCAGTGATGAATGCGGTCTTCTCTTCGTCTTCTCTTATCATGAAGATCTGGTGGTATCCTGAGTAGGTGTCAAGGAATGACAAAAGGTCACACCCGGTAGTGGAGTCCACAGTCTGGTCAATGCGCGGCAAAGGGAAAGGATCTTTTGGACAAGCCTTATTGATGTCCGTGTAATCAATACACAGCCTCCATTTCCCATTTGCCTTGCGCACCACTACCGGATTGGCCAACCACGTTGGGTGGAGCACCCCTCTGACCAAGCCTGCCGCTTCCAACTTCCTGATCTCGTCTTTGATGAACTCTTGCCGCTCCAAAGCTTGCTTCCTGACCTTCTGCTTGACGGGCCGCGCGTGAGGATAGACAGCAAGATGGTGCTCAATCACCTCCCTGGGAACGCCGGGGATGTCAGATGCTTGCCATGCAAATACATCGACATTCGCTAGCAGGAAGGCGACGAGCGCGCTTTCCTATTTGCTGTCGAGGGTGGAGCTTATAGTGAAAGCCCCGCCCGTTCCGTCCTCCTTGACGGACACCTTCTTGGTTTTTGGTGGCGCAGCCTTGGACTTCTTGCTCTTGCCGGTGGAGCTCTCTGGCACGTCCTCGACGGGAGCACAACACTTCGAAGAGGTGTGCTTGTCGGAGTGGGTGCTAGAGGCCTTGCCGGTCTTCATCCCTCCCGGGGCTTCAACGGCAGGAGCAAGTGCCTTAGAGGCGGTTGCTGCAACTACCTCCCGGTAGAGTTGGTCGGCGCAGATCAACGCATCTTTTTTGTCGGAGGGGACGGTGATGATGGTCATCAGTCCAGGCATCTTCAGCGTGTTGTAAGCGTAATGTGACGCCGCCATGAATTTGGCTAGTGCCGGGCGGCCGAGAATCCCGTTGTAGGGCAAGGGGATCTCGGCAACATCAAAAACAATCCTCTCTGTCCTGTAGTTCAGCTCGCCTCCATATGTAACGGGCAGCGTGACCTTTCCCTTTGGCTGACTTCTTCCCGGATTGACCCCTTGAAATGTGCCCGTCTCTTCGAGGTCTCCATCAGGAATCTTTAGCCTTTTGATCACAACAGGCGAGATCAAGTTCAGACCGGCCCCACCGTCAACCAGCATTTTTGTCACCTTGAGGTTGCGTATTGTTGGCAAGACCAACAACGGCAAACACCCGACCGCAGTTGTGCGATGAGGGTGGTCCTCGGTGTAAAAAATGATAGGCATGCTGGACCACTTCAGTGGCCTTTGAGCATTGAACGATGGTTCTGCTACTGTGACCTCGCGCGCCCACTGCTTGAGCCGGTGGTGAGAGGTTTGCAGCGAGGCTCCACCGTCGATGCACATGGCCTCCATAGCTTTCTGAAACTCATGCTCACCAGATTCATCGTCCTCGTCATGATCGTCGTCTTCCTGCTTCTTGTCGCAGCCCCGAGCAGGCCTTTCTTGTTGATTATCTTTGCCGTGGCGGCCTACTTGGCCGCCACGCTACTTCCCGGATCCCTCAGCACCATCCTGGCCCTTCTCCTTGTCGCGCCTTTCGTATTCGGCTTTCTGCTTCTCCACGAGCTGCTCGACTTGTTGGCAGTTCTGGAGGTCGTGGCCCTTGGTGCGATGGATCTTGCAGTACTGCTTGTCGGAGCCTCCTGGCTTGTCGGCAGCCGCCAAGGCCCGGTAGGCAGCGCACCCGGCAACTTCCTTGCTAGGGTCGTCTGCCTTGGTCTTCTTGGCAGCGCCAGTGTCGTCGGATCCCTTGACGGCAAGCACGGCCTTGCCCTTGCGCTTCCTATTGCGGCATCGGCCCTTCTTTGCCGGGGCGATGGCGTCCTTGTCTTGTGAGTCAGTTTCCGCACCGGCGTCTTCGCCGGGGTACTTCCTTCCTTCTTCAGCCCGAGCACATCTATCAGCTAGAACATAGAGTTTCGCCACATCCTTGACCTTGTTCATCGCTAGCTCTTCACGCATCTTGTGATTATGCACATTCTGATGGAATGCGCTAATGATAGCGGCAGGATGAACATCCAGTATGTTGTATTGCACTCGGCTGAACCTCTGTATGTACTTGCGCAGGTTCTCGCTTTCTTTCTGGGGGATGATATGCATGTCGCTTGTCTGGACATGAGCTTGGTGGCCTTCCGTAAAGGCGCCAACAAACTCATGGCAAAAATTTGACAAAGAAGAAATAGAATCCACTGGCAAGTGCATCAACCATGACACGATGTTGGGTTTAAGCGCCAACGGGAAGTAATTGGCAAGCACCTTGTCGTCGCGAGCTCCGGCAGCTTGCATCGCGATGGTGTAGATGCTAAGGAACTCTGACGGGTGAGTCTTGCCGTTGTACTTCTCGCCGACGTCAGGCTTGAACATGCGGTGAGTGGGCCACTGGAACTGCCGCAGCTCACGGGTAAAGGCTGGGCAACCCACCTCGTAAGGTAGGTCACCAGAGCCCCCCGGTGCTGGGTGGTCCATAGTGGGCCCCGCCCGCCTATCTGACTAATGGCGCGCGTCGCACTTCGCTCAATGGTGGTTCGAGCGTCTTCATGGGCTCGCTCCCGAAGAACTTGGCGCTGATCGCAGTGGGTCCGTGGGTCGGACGACGCTATGGAAATGTTATCACAAGCGTCGTCCCGACGGACCGGTACCCGTGGTAACTGGCGTGGAGGGGAGAGTGCACCATGGCTGCAGCACCTCCGGTCCTTCCACCACTTGCATGCGGTGGCTTAACAGAGCGTCGGCCTGAGGGCCCAGCTGGTCGCGGCTCATCTTTGTTGGCGATGCCGACGAGGCTTCGGATGGTGGCTCTCCACTCGTCAAGCTTTTCCGCAGCAGGAGGGCAGTTGAGGAGCAATTGCGCACGCGCCAAAGCTTCTTCTGGAATGGGTGGCGGCGAAAGCTGCGTGGACCGCGATGCGCTCCGACTTCTAACAACGTTACAAGGAGCTCTATCACGGCCCTACGGCTGCATGCCATTTTCGCCAGCACCTCGGCGTGCATGCTAGTCTTCTACGTCCCGTGAATGATGCGCAGGACTCTTCCCGCGGCGGCACCCGGGGTCACTAGCATGGTGGCGCTGCTCGTCCCACACAACCTGAGAAGAGCGCATTGCAGGCGCCGGCGTAGGCGTCTTGGAAGTCACCGTGCCACCTGCAGGTGGCACGACACCGCCCTTGGATGGCCCCGCGCCGTCTGCGGGGGGCACGCCTCCGTCTTTTGATTTGGTGGCATGCGGCTCGTTGTCTCGCACACGAACGATGCTGCTTGCCAGGCTTTGGCTCCCAGAGCGATGTGGGTGTTCGCGGGCCGCACCTCGGGCTCCGTCCGTGACCGCCCCGTCACTCACCCATAGTGGTACGGGCTGTTCGGCTCCAGATGAACCGATCGCCGTGATCGTCTTCTTCTTGGGAGCCATGGTGATGATGAATTTCTATACTAACTGCTAGGCCGGATTCTCACAACTGCACCCGCTACCTGGCGTGCCAAAGATGTCGGTGGAAACGACACCAATGGGATCACAGAGACCCCTTCTACGGTTGGCGGGCACGGGGTTATGTGAAGAGCGGGTCTAGTAGCTGCCATAGCGAGATTTTACCCAGGTTCCGGCCGCGAGGAATGCGTAATACCCTAGTCCTGGTTTGGTGTATATTTGAGTGTTCTTGAGTTCTTGAACTAGCTATGGTGCCTGCGTAGTCCAAAAGATCCGAATCCTCCCTCGGTATGCCTCGGGCCTCCTTTTATAGTCGAAGGGGTCGCCACAGTGGCACACAGGAGGTGGAAAGGTATGTACAGTGTACAAGCTTATCGCCTGTCATTACAGGACAAAATGCATTAAATGCGCTCTTGAGGTGTCCCCTTGCTTTATCAAGGACGATAACGAGGCCCGTCCCATCCGTCGCCACTCTGTCTTGCTTCGACACGCGTCTAGGCCAACGAGGCATGCGGTGGTATGTAGGCTGGCAGGCTGCTGAGTTGGTGTGGTGGTAGGGTCTTCACGAAGATCTGCATGCCACCACGCAGGTGCTTGACTAGTTGGATTAGTATCCACGTACTGCCACATGGGTACTTGGTTTAGTTGGTGGGTTGGCTGCTGAGCTGGGGCGGCAAGGCCTTGCCACGGTCTCGCGTATATTCCCGGCAAGGGTCTTGCTGGGGCCTTGTGAGCGCCCACGGCAAGAGTCTTACCGGGGCCTTGCGGGTGTCTTCAGCAAGGTGCCTTGCCGGGGCCTCGTGGGCATCCTTGGCAAGGAGCCTTGCGGTTGTCTTGTCTTTTGGTCATCATCTGGTCTTGTGTGCCACCATGCAGGCACCTCTCGAGCCTTGGTTCCAACGTTGTCGATGGTGTTGGAACTCTCAGGCTCAAGGGTGGCTGCGATGTTGGCGTTGGGCGAGCTTCCCCAGCAAGGCTCTCGCCGGGGCTGTGTAGGCCGCCCCGGCGAGGGTCTTGCCGGGGGGAAAGCCTATCTAGTTGCTCTGTCTTCTGGGCCCTTGGTTGGAGCGCTGCTCTAGTAGTCTTCCACTTCTGCTTCCCTCCTCTGCCCTACTAAGTGTGGTCGCAGGCGTGGCTCTGACTACCCGTGCACAAGTAAAGGGGTACAAAGGGGACACCCACTTTCGTACACCGACAAGTTCGCATGCTATCAGTAAAATATGTTGATGAAAAATAATCACATTGCAGATTCATCAGATTAATTCAAGCCACAGGGAAAACCCATTTATCAAAACCAAGCATGATTAAGAACTTGGAAATACAACACTTGTATATGTTTCTCATGTATTAAGTGCAGCCAAATTCAATTTATTCCTCACATGCACAACCATACAAAATTCTACCCACGACAATTGGACATTGCATTGCAGAATTGAACCAAGCAGTTAACTAAACACCACAACAAATGAACCAAACATTAACTGAGCACCACATTGCACAATATAACATTGAACCAAGCAGTTAACTAAACACCACAGCAAATGAACTAAACATTAACTGAGCACCACATTGCACAATATAACATACTCCTAATAGAAGATGAGATAGTTAACCAAACAGTTAACTACAACCAATTGTAGCAATTGTATTTGTTTCTCATGTATTTACTACAGCCAAATTCAATTTATTCCTCACATAGTATACAATAACAGAATGCACCCACAATTTTGTAAAGATAAATTTGATTTATATCTCACATGGAAGACAATACAAAATTGTAGCCTGAAGAATTGAACATCACATTTGCAGAATTGAACCAAACAGTTAACTAAGGACGACAACTAATTAACAAAAAGTTAATAAGTGAGCACCACACTGCACGACATATAGAACATATACACTAGAGCAACAAATTGCATGGTAAAATTAGATAGCACAATTCACTAGAATTTGTGAAGGAAAGGCAGGAGCAGCACACACAACGGGTAAACCGAGCATGCATAACCGGCGTAGCTAGCAAATGGCAAGGTGCTCCTTCAAGATCTGGGGATCGGCACGAATGGCAGCCATCACGACCTCATCCGCGCGTGTGGCCGCGATTTGCTTCTCTGCTGCCAAATGCTTCTTGAGGTCCTGGCTATACTGTGTGCACCATGGCATAGGCCGGCGCTTATTTGGTGGAGGGGTCGGTGATTTGGGTGGAAGGTGTCGCGCTCGCGCCGGCAGTAGGGCATGTGGGATGTGGAAGGAGGAGGAGGATGGGGGTCGGGTCTGGATTACCTGCCTGGATAAGCGAGGCCGAGGAGCGTGCGGGAGGGTCGCCGGCGAGGAGGCGGCAGTGCTGCAAGCAAGGAGTGAAGGTTTCAACTTGGAAAGGAAGGCGGAAAGAGGGGAAATGTGGCTTTTGGTAAGGGGGAGGAGGCGGGGAGGAAGATATTTCTGCGGAAGCCAAAAATTTGGAATCGCTTCAGCCAAAAAACTGGCGCGCAATGTGTCATCGGACACGGTCCCTTATTCAGAACTGTGTACGATATGTGAACATCACAAATGATTTAGATAGCTAAACCCGTGTGTGTTGAGTTTGAACGTCAAAAATTTTGGTTCAAATCTCCCTGGTTACAGTGGTCATCCACGTCATTGCATAATTTGGGTACACAAAGGAGACTAACTTCTTAATTGAGCAAGTTCAGCAATTAAACAGAGCTAGCTGACCTAAACATTACTCTAACAAATTAACGACCGGCGCTCTTAATTAAACAAAACAAAGAGTACTACTACGGCTGGTGCTCGTCGATCTCCGCCGCTGCCTCCATGTCCAGCTCGCTCCCGACGATCTCCTAGGGAAGGGGCTCCATGGCATCCATCGCGCCATACTCGGCAAGCATCTCGCCATCCACGTCGGCCATCTCTTTGGAAAAGGCCGCCACGAGCTGGGCGTGGGCGGATGCCATCTGGGCTCTGGCGGGCTCCGTCATGGCAAGGTATGCTGCGCAGGAACGGATGGCTGCTCGAACTCTCTCGGCGATTCCCAGCTCTTCGGTCGTGGGTTACCGACCGTTGTCGGAGAAGCTTCATTCGATTTGTGCGGTGACTGCCATGAGCTGGGCGTGGACGGCCTCGACATGGTAGTGGGCGGCCTCCTGCAGGGCTAAGCCCGCCGCTGCGGAACGAACAGCTGCTGTGCCGCTCTCGCCAGTTGCTATCCCCGAGGCAGATGTTGCTGTCGCCGCCTGAGAAGCAACAACGGCCGTTTGGGTTGCCGTGGCCGCCCGGACGCAGACTGCAGTCGCCCTCACGAAGCTTGTTAGCACGCGCCTGGTGGCTGCGGCCGCGCTCTCGCCGGAGTGGGGCGCCGAAGTTGCCCTCACGACGTGGGTCCACGTCCCCATCTTTCACCGGCGACGAATGAACGGTGAAATGATATTTGGGCAGTGAGCTAGTGTGCTTGACATGCCGGCTATGGATTGTAGCCGACGCACCTTCTCTTGTAAGCCATGGGAGTACTATACACCGACGGTGCTCCAGGATATTTTGTGCTGCATCTCACACGGTTGGTGATAATAAACTGTGTGCAATCTACTTGATTTATCGTCTTGATCATTTGAATGACGTAATAGGGTCACAGCTACAAAGGATGGTTTTTGACTTGTTAGAACTTATATCTGCAGTGAACATGCAACTATAGGTGTGTCGTCAAAAAATTGGAATGATTCAGGGTTCGTTTGTACATTTTTATACATTAACTCGGTTTTCCATGCATTTTATGCGCATAATTCAAATTTGAACTACATGCACATGCTCCAGTGCATATAAACCTATTGAAATAGCAAATATGTGTCCTTGGTTGCATGCTTAGGTCCCATGCAAAAAAGGGGAATGAATTTCAAACATCCTGCCACCGTCACTCGGCCGCAAACATTGAGATGCCTGGTTTTTAAATTCTTGTAAATCCAAAACTCATCTGAAATTCATGAAACTTGGCATCCTATCATGTAGCGGCATCAACATGCTGTCGTACAAATTTTGCCCCATTTGGGGCAGGTTTGGGTATAAGCTTCTCACAAACCAGAGCTTCTCACAACAAGCGTGATGGTTTCGGTAGGGAACGTGCCACCTTTGGGGACGAAACGATATCCGTTGTCTCTTATTGCTTTCAAAAAAATTCGAGTCTCAACATAGAACAATAGGAGTGTTGTGCGAATTTTTGTGATTTTTCGGGGTTCGTTTGCACATTTTTACTCATTAACTGAGTTTTCAATGCATTTATGTGCATAATTCAAATTTGAACTACATGCACATGGTCCAGTGCATATAAATTGGTTGAAAAATCAAATATGTGTCCTTGGGTGCATGCTCAGGTCCCATGCAAGAAATGGGCATGAACTTCAAACACCGGGGCACCGTTGATTGCCGGCAAAACATTGAGATGCCTGGTTTTTAAATTCTAGTAAATCCAAAACTCGTCTGAAATTCATGAAACATGGCATGATATCATGGAGCGGCATCAACATGTCGTGGTACAAATTTTGTCCCATTTGGGGCAGGTTTGGGTATATGTTTCTCACAAACCGGAGCTTCTCACAACAAGCATGATGGTTTTCGGCAGGGAACGTCCCACCATTGGGGACGAAACAATATCCATTGCCTCTTATTGCTTTCAATTTTTTTCTCGTGTCAACATAGAACAACAGGAGTGTTGGGTGAATTTTTGTGATTTTTCAGGGTTCGTTTGGACATTTTTATGCATTAACTGGTTTTTAGTGCATTTTATGTGCATAATTCAAATTTGAACTACATGCACATGCTAGAGTGCATATAAATTGGTTGAAAAATCAAATCTGTGTCCTTTGGTGCATGCTTAGGTCCCATGCAAGAAATGGGCATGAATTTCAAACACTGGGGCACCGTTGATTGCTTGCAAAACATTGAGATGCCTGGTTTTTAAATTCTAGTAAATCCAAAACTCGTCCGAAATTCATGAAAATTGGCATGCTATCATGGAGCGGCATCAACATGTCGTGGTGCAAATTTTGTGCCATTTGGGGCTAGTTTAGGTATATGCTTCTCACAAACTGAAGCTTCTCAAAACAAGCATGATGGTTTTCGGTAGGGAACGTCCCACCTTTGGGACGAAACGATATCCATTGCCTCTTATTGCTTTCAATTTTTTTTCTCGTGTCAGCATAGAACAACAGGAGTGTTGTGTGAATTTTTGTGATTTTTCGGGGTTCGTTGGGACATTTTTATGCATTAGCTGAGTTTTCAATGCATTTTATGCGCATAATTCAAATTTGAACTACATGCACATGCTCCAGTGCATATAAATTGGTTGAAAAATCGAATATGTGTACTTGGGTCCATTCTTAGGTCCCATGCAAGAAATGGGCATGAATTTCAAACACCGGGGCACCATTGATTGCGGGCAAAACATTGAGATGCCAGGTTTTTAAATTCTAGTAAATCCAAAACTCGTCTGAAATTCATGAAACTTGGCATGCTATCATGGAGCGGCATCAACATGCCGTGGTACAAATTTTGTCCCATTTGGGGCAGGTTTGGGTATATGCTTCTCACAAACCGGAGCTTCTAACAACAAGCATGATGGTTTTCGGTAGGAAACGTCCCACCTTTGGGGACGAAACAATATCCTTTGCCTCTTATTGCTTTCAAGTTTTTTTCCTCGTGTCAACATAGAACAACAGCAGTGTTGTGTGAATTTTTGTGATTTTTCGGGGTTCATTTGGACATTTTCATGCATTAACTGAATTTTAGTTCATTTTACGTGCATAATTCAAATTTGAACTATATGCACATGCTAGAGTGCATATAAATTGGTTGAAAAATCAAATCTGTGTCCTTGGGTGCATGCTTAGGTCCCATTCAAGAAATGGGAATGAATTTCAAACACCGGGGTACCGTTGATTGTCGGCAAAACATTGAGATGCGTCGTTTTTAAATTCTAGTAAATCCAAAACTCGTCTGAAATTCATGAAACTTGGCATGCTATAATGGAGCGGCATCAACATGCCGTGGTACAAATTTTGTCCCATTTGGGGCAGGTTTGGGTATATGCTTCTCACAAACCGGAGCTTCTAACAACAAGCATGTTGGTTTTCGGTAGGGAATGTCCCACCTCTGGGGACGAAACGATATCCATTTCCTCTTATTGCTTTCAATTTTTTTTCTCATGTCAACATAGAACAACAGGAGTGTTGTGTGAATTTTTGTTATTTTTCGGGGTTAGTTAGGACATTTTTATGCATTAACTGAGTTTTCAATGCATTTTATGTGCATAATTCAAATTTGAACTACATGCACATGCTCTAGTGCATATAAATTGGTTGAAAAATCAAATCTCTGTCCTTGGGTGCATGCTTAGGTCCCATGCAAGAAATGGGAATGAATTTCAAACACCGGGGCACCGTTGATTGCCGGCAAAACATTGGGATGCCTGGTTTTTATATTCTAGTAAATCCAAAACTCGTCTGAAATTCATGAAACTTGGTATGCTATCATGGAGCAGCATCAACATGCCGTGGTAAAAATTTTGTCCCATTTGGGGCAGGTTTGGGTATATGCTTCTCACAAACCGGAGCTTCTCACAACAAGCATGATGGTTTTGGTAGGGAACGTCCCACCTTTGTGGACGCAACGATATTCATTGCCTCTTATTGCTTTCAATTTTTTTTTCTCGTGTCAACATAGAACAACAGGAGTGTTGTGTGAATTTTTATGATTTTTCGGTGTTCGTTTGGACATTTTTATGCATTAACTGAGTTTTCAATGTATTTTATGTGCATAATTCAAATTTGAACTACATGCACATGCTCGAGTGCATATAAATTGGTTGAAAAATCAAATTTGTGTCCTTGGGTGCATGCTTAGGTCCCATGCAAGAAATGGGCATGAATTGCAAACACCGGGGCACCATTGATTGCTGGCAAAACATTGAGATGCTTGGTTTTTAAATTCTAGTAAATCCAAAACTCGTCTGAAATTCATGAAAATTGGCATGCTATCATGCAGTGGCATCAACATGCCGTGGTACAAATTTTGTCCCGTTTGGGGCAAGTTTGGGTATATGCTTCTCAGAAACCGGAGCTTCTGTCAGCAAGCATGATGGTTTTCGGTAGGGAACGTCCCACCTTTGGGGACGAAACGATATCCATTGCCTCTTATTGCTTACAATTTTTTTCTCGTGTCAACATAGAACAAGAGGAGTGTTGTGTGAATTTTTGTGATTTTTCGGGGTTCGTTTGGACATTTTTATGCATTAACTGAGTTTTCAATGCATTTTATGTGCATAATTCAAATTTGAACTACATGCACATGCTCCAGTGCATATAAATTGGTTGAAAAATCACACATGTGTCCTTGGGTGCACGCTTAGGTCCCATGCAAGAAATGGGAATGAATTTCAAACATCGGGGCACCGTTGATTGCTGGCAAAACACTGAGATGCCTGGTTTTTAAATTCTAGTAAATCGAAAACTCGTCTGAAATTCATGAAACATGGCATGCTATCATGGAGCGGCATCAACATGGCGTGGTACAAATTGTTCCCCATTTGGGGCAGGTTTGGGTATATGCTTCTCACAAACCGGAGCTTCTCACGACAAGCATGATGGTTTTCGGTAGGGAACGTCCACCTGGGGACGAAACGATATCCATTGCCTCTTATTGCTTTCAGTTTTTTTCTCGTGTCAACATAGAACAACAGGAGTGTTGTGTGAATTTTTGTGATTTTCCGGGGTTCGTTTGGACATTTTTATGCATTAACTGAGTTTTCAGTGTATTTTTTGTGCATAATTCAAATTTGAACTACATGCACATGCTCCAGTGCATATAAATTGGTTGAAAAAACAAAGTTGTGTCCTTGGGTGCATGCTTAGGTCCCATGCAAGAAATGGGCATAAATTGCAAACACCGGGGCACCGTTGATATCCGGCAAAACATTGAGATGTCTGGTTCTTAAATTCTAGTAAATCCAAAACTCGTCTGAATTACATGAAAATTGGCATGCTATCATGGAGCGGCAGCAACATGCTGTGGTACAAATTCTGTCCCATTTGGGGCAGGTTCGGGTATATGCTTCTCACAAATTGGAGCTTCTCACAACAAGCATGATGGTTTTCGGTAGGGAACGTCCCACCTTTGGGGACGAAATGATATCCATTGCCTCTAATTTCTTTCAAATCTTTTTCTCGTGTCAACATAGAACAACAGGAGTGTTGTGTGAGTTTTTGTGATTTTTCGGGGTTCGTTTGGACATTTTTATGCATTAACTGAGTTTTCAGTGCATTTTATGTGCATAATTCAAATTTGAACTACATGCACATGCTCCAGTGCATATAAATTGGTTGAAAAATCAAATTTGTGTCCTTGGGTGCATGCTTAGCTCACATGCAAGAAATGGGCATGAATTTCAAACACCGGGCACCGTTGATTGCCGGCAAAACATTGAGATGCCTGGATTTTAAATTCTAGTAAATACAAAACTCGTCTGAAATTGATGAAACTTGCCATGCTATCATGGAGCAGCATCAACATGCTGTGGTACAAATTTTGTCCCGTTTGGGGTAGGTTTGGGTATATGCTTCTCACAAACCGAAGCTTCTAACAACAAGCATGCTGGTTTTCGGTAGGGAACGTCCCACCTCTGGGGACGAAATGATATCCACTGCCTCTTATTGCTTTCAAAAAAAAATATTCTCGTGTCAACATAGAACAATAGGAGTGTTGTGTGAATTTTGGTGATTTTTCGGGGTTCATTTGGACATTTTTATGCATTAACTGAGTTTTCAATGCATTTTATGTGCATAATTCAAATTTGAACTACATGCACATGCTCCAGTGCATATAAATTGGTTGAAAAATCAAATATGTGTCCTTGGGTTCGTGCTTAGGTCCCATGCAAGAAATGGGAATGAATTTCAAACACCGGGGCACCGTTGATTGCCGGCAAAACATTGAAATGCCTGGTTTTTAAATTCTAGTAAATCCTAAACTCGTCTGAAATTCATGAAAGTTTGCATGCTATCATTTAGCGGCATCAACATGTTGTGGTACAAATTTTGTCCCATTTGGGACAGGTTTGGGTATATGCTTCTCACAAACCGGAGCTTCTCACAACAAGCATGATGGTTTTCGGTAGGGAACGTCCACCTTGGGGGACGAAACGATATCCATTCCCTCTTATTGCTTTCAAAAAAAATTCTCGTCTCAACATAGAACAACAGGAGTGTTGTGTGAATTTTTGTGATTTTTCAGGGATCGTCTGGACATTTTTATGCATTAACTGAGTTTTCAGTGCATTTTATATGCACAATTCAAATTTGAACTACATGCACATACTCCAGTGCATATAAATTGGTTGAAAAATCAAATCTGTGTCCTTGGGTGTATTCTTAGGTCCCATGCAAGAAATGGGCATGAATTTGAAACACCGGGGCACCGTTGATTGCCGGCAAAACATTGAGATGCCTGGATTTTAAATTCTAGTAAATCCAAAACTCGTCTGAAATTGATGAAACTTGCCATGCTATCATGGAGCGGCATCAACATGCTGTGGTACAAATTTTGTCCCATTTGGGGTAGGTTTGGGTATATGCTTCTCACAAACCGAAGCTTCTAACAACAAGCATGCTGGTTTTCGGTAGGGAACGTCCCACCTCTGGGGACGAAATGATATCCACTGCCTCTTATTGCTTTCAAAAAAAAATATTCTCGTGTCAACATAGAACAATAGGAGTGTTGTGTGAATTTTGGTGATTTTTCGGGGTTCATTTGGACATTTTTATGCATTAACTGAGTTTTCAATGCATTTTATGTGCATAATTCAAATTTGAACTACATGCACATGCTCCAGTGCATATAAATTGGTTGAAAAATCAAATATGTGTCCTTGGGTTCATGCTTAGGTCCCATGCAAGAAATGGGAATGAATTTCAAACACCGGGGCACCGTTGATTGCCGGCAAAACATTGAAATGCCTGGTTTTTAAATTCTAGTAAATCCTAAACTCGTCTGAAATTCATGAAAGTTGGCATGCTATCATTTAGCGGCATCAACGTGCTGTGGTACAAATTTTGTCCCATTTGGGACAGGTTTGGGTATATGCTTCTCACAAACCGGAGCTTCTCACAACAAGCATGATGGTTTTCGGTAGGGAACGTCCACCTTTGGGGACGAAACGATATCCATTCCCTCTTATTGCTTTCAAAAAAAATTCTCGTCTCAACATAGAACAACAGGAGTGTTGTGTGAATTTTTGTGATTTTTCAGGGATCGTCTTGACATTTTTATGCATTAACTGAGTTTTCAGTGCATTTTATATGCACAATTCAAATTTGAACTACATGCACATGCTCCAGTGCATATAAATTGGTTGAAAAATCAAATCTGTGTCCTTGGGTGCATTCTTAGGTCCCATGGAAGAAATGGGCATGAATTGCAAACACCGGGCACCGTTGATTGCCCGCAAAACATTGAGATGCCTGGTTTTTAAATTCCAGTAAATCCAAAACTCGTGTGAAATTCTTGAAAATTGGCATGCCGTGGTACAAATTTTGTCCCATTTGGGGCAGGTTTGGGTATATGCTTCTCACAAACCGGAGCTTCTCACAACAAGCATGATGGTTTTCGGTAGGGAACGTCCCACCTTTGGGGACGAAACGATATCCATTGCCTCTTATTGCTTTCAAATTTTTTTCTCGTGTCAACATAGAACAACAGGAGTGTTGTGTGAATTTTTGTGATTTTTCGGGGTTCGTTTGGACATTTTATGCATCAACTGAGTTTTCAATGCATTTTATGTGCATAATTCAAATTTGAACTACATGCACATGCTCGAGTGCATATAAATTGGTTGAAAAATCAAACATGTGTCCTTGGGTGCATGCTTAGGTCCCATGCAAGAAATGGGAATGAATTTCAAACACCGGGGCACCGTTGATTGCCGGCAAAACACTGAGATGCCTGGTTTTTAAATTCTAGTAAATCAAAAACTTGTCTGAAATTCATGAAAGAAATGGGCATGAATTGCAAACACCGGGGAATCGTTGATTGCCGGCAAAACATTGAGATGCCTCGTTTTTAAAATCCAGTAAATCCAAAACTCGTCTGAAATTCATGAAAATTGGCATGCTATCATGGAGCGGCAGCAACATGCTGTGGTACAAATTTTGTCCCATTTGGGGCAGGTTTGGGTATATGCTTCTCACAAACCGGAGCTTCTCACAACAAGCATGAGGGTTTTCGGTAGGGAACGTCCCACCTTTGGGGACGAAACGATATCCATTGCCTCTTATTGCTTTCAATTTTTTTTCTCGTGTCAACATAGAACAACAGGAGTGTTGTCTGAATTTTTGTGATTTTTCGGGGTTCGTTTGGACATTTTTATGCGTTAACTGAGTTTTCACTCCATTTTATGTGCACAATTCAAATTTGAACTACATGCACATGCTCCAGTTCATATAAATTGGTTGAAAAATCAAATTTGTGTCCTTGGGTGCATGCTTAGGTCCCATGCAAGAAATGGGCATGAATTTCAAACACCGGGGCACCGTTGAATGCCGGCAAAACATCGAGATGACGGGTTTTTAAATTCTAGTAAATCCAAAACTCGTCTGAAATTCATGAAACTTGGCATGCTATGATGGAGCGGCATCAAAATGCCGTGGTACAAATTTTGTCCCATTTGGGGCAGGTCTGGGTATATGCTTCTCACAAACCGGAGCTTCTGACAACAAGCATGATGGTTTTCGGTAGGGAACGTCCCACCTTTGGGGACGAAACGATATCCATTGCCTCTTATTGCTTTCAAGTTTTTTTTGCTCGTGTCAACATAGAACAACAGCAGTGTTGTGTGAATAGTTGTGAATTTTCGGGGTTCGTTTGGATATTTTTCTGCATTAACTGAGTTTTCAATGCATTTATGGCATAATTCAAATTTGAACTACATGCAAATGCTCCCGTGCATATAAATTGGTTGAAAAAAATCACATCTGTGTCCTTGGGTGCATGCTTAGGTCCCATGCAATAAATGGGAATGAATTTCAAACACCGGGGCACCGTTGATTGCCGGCAAAACATTGAGATGCCTCGTTTTTAAATTCTAGTAAATCCAAAACTCGTCTTATATTCATGAAACTTGGCATGCTATCATGGAGCGGCATCAACGTGTCGTGGTACAAATTTTGTCCCATTTGGGACAGGTTTGGGTATATGCTTCTCACAAATCGGAGCTTCTCACAACAAGCATGATGGTTTTCGGTAGGGAACGTCCACCTTTGGGGACGAAACGATATCCGTTCCCTCTTATTGCTTTCAAATTTTTTTCTCGTCTCAACATAGAACAACAGGAGTGTTGTGTGAATTTTTTGATTTTTCAGGGATCGTGTGGACATTTTTATGCATTAACTGAGTTTTCAGTGCATTTTATATGCACAATTCAAATTTGAACTACATGCACATGCTCCAGTGCATATAAATTGGTTGAAAAATCGAATCTGTGTCCTTGGGTGCATTCTTAGGTCCCATGCAAGAAATGGGCATGAATTGCAAACACCGGGGCACCGTTGATTGCCGGCAAAACATTGAGATGCCTGGTTTTTAAAATCCAGTAAATCCAAAACTCGTCTGAAATTCTTGAAAATCGGCATGCTATCATGGAGCGGCAGCAACATGCTGTGGTACAAATTTTGTCCCATTTGGGACAGGTTTGGGTATATGCTTCTCACAAACCGAGGCTTCTCACAACAAGCATGATGGTTTTCGGTAGGGAACGTCCCACCTTTGGGGACGAAACGATATCCATTGCCTCTTATTGCTTTCAAATCTTTTTCTCGTGTCAACATAGAACAACAGGAGTGTTGTGTGAGTTTTTGTGATTTTTCGGGATTCGTTTGGACATTTTTATGCATTAACTGAGTTTTCAGTGCATTTTATGTGCATAATTCAAATTTGAACTACATGCACATGCTCCAGTGCATATAAATTGGTTGAAAAATCAAATTTGTGTCCTTGGGTGCATGCTTAGCTCACATGCAAGAAATGGGCATGAATTTCAAACACCGGGGCACCGTTGATTGCCGGCAAAACATTGAGATGCCTGGTTTTTAAATTCTAGTAAATCCAAAACTCGTCTGAAATTCATGAAACTTGCCATGCTATCATGGAGCGGCATCAACTTGCCGTGGTACAAATTTTGTCCCATTTGGGGCAGGTCTGGGTATATGCTTCTCACAAACCGGAGCTTCTGACAACAAGCATGATGGTTTTCGGTAGGGAACGTCCCACCTTTGGGGACGAAACGATATCCATTGCCTCTTATTGCTTTCAAGTTTTTTTTGCTCGTGTCAACATAGAACAACAGCAGTGTTGTGTGAATAGTTGTGAATTTTCGGGGTTCGTTTGGATATTTTTCTGCATTAACTGAGTTTTCAATGCATTTATGGCATAATTCAAATTTGAACTACATGCAAATGCTCCCGTGCATATAAATTGGTTGAAAAAAATCACATCTGTGTCCTTGGGTGCATGCTTAGGTCCCATGCAAGAAATGGGAATGAATTTCAAACACCGGGGCACCGTTGATTGCCGGCAAAACATTGAGATGCCTCGTTTTTAAATTCTAGTAAATCCAAAACTCGTCTGATATTCATGAAACTTGGCATGCTATCATGGAGCGGCATCAACGTGTCGTGGTACAAATTTTGTCCCATTTGGGACAGGTTTGGGTATATGCTTCTCACAAATCGGAGCTTCTCACAACAAGCATGATGGTTTTCGGTAGGGAACGTCCACCTTTGGGGACGAAACGATATCCGTTCCCTCTTATTGCTTTCAAATTTTTTTCTCGTCTCAACATAGAACAACAGGAGTGTTGTGTGAATTTTTGTGATTTTTCAGGGATCGTCTGGACATTTTTATGCATTAACTGAGTTTTCAGTGCATTTTATATGCACAATTCAAATTTGAACTACATGCACATGCTCCAGTGCATATAAATTGGTTGAAAAATCGAATCTGTGTCCTTGGGTGCATTCTTAGGTCCCATGCAAGAAATGGGCATGAATTGCAAACACCGGGGCACCGTTGATTGCCGGCAAAACATTGAGATGCCTGGTTTTTAAAATCCAGTAAATCCAAAACTCGTCTGAAATTCTTGAAAATCGGCATGCTATCATGGAGCGGCAGCAACATGCTGTGGTACAAATTTTGTCCCATTTGGGACAGGTTTGGGTATATGCTTCTCACAAACCGGAGCTTCTCACAACAAGCATGATGGTTTTCGGTAGGGAACGTCCCACCTTTGGGGACGAAACGATATCCATTGCCTCTTATTGCTTTCAAATCTTTTTCTCGTGTCAACATAGAACAACAGGAGTGTTGTGTGAGTTTTTGTGATTTTTCGGGATTCGTTTGGACATTTTTATGCATTAACTGAGTTTTCAGTGCATTTTATGTGCATAATTCAAATTTGAACTACATGCACATGCTCCAGTGCATATAAATTGGTTGAAAAAATAAATTTGTGTCCTTGGGTGCATGCTTAGCTCACATGCAAGAAATGGGCATGAATTTCAAACACCGGGGCACCGTTGATTGCCGGCAAAACATTGAGATGCCTGGTTTTTAAATTCTAGTAAATCCAAAACTCGTCTGAAATTCATGAAACTTGCCATGCTATCATGGAGCGGCATCAACATGCCGTGGTACAAATTTTGTCCCATTTGGGGCAGGTCTGGGTATATGCTTCTCACAAACCGGAGCTTCTGACAACAAGCATGATGGTTTTCGGTAGGGAACGTCCCACCTTTGGGGACGAAACGATATCCATTGCCTCTTATTGCTTTCAAGTTTTTTTCTCGTGTCAACATAGAACAACAGCAGTGTTGTGTGAATAGTTGTGAATTTTTGGGGTTCGTTTGGATATTTTTCTGCATTAACTGAGTTTTCAATGCATTTATGGCATAATTCAAATTTGAACTACATGCAAATGCTCCAGTGCATATAAATTGGTTGAAAAAAAATCACATCTGTGTCCTTGGGTGCATGCTTAGGTCCCATGCAAGAAATGGGAATGAATTTCAAACACCGGGGCACCGTTGATTGCCGGCAAAACATTGAGATGCCTCGTTTTTAAATTCTAGTAAATCCAAAACTATCTGATATTCATGAAACTGGGCATGCTATCATGGAGCGGCATCAACGTGTCGTGGTACAAATTTTGTCCCATTTGGGACAGGTTTGGGTATATGCTTCTCACAAATCGGAGCTTCTCACAACAAGGATGATGGTTTTCGGTAGGGAACGTCCACCTTTGGGGACGAAACGATATCCGTTCCCTCTTATTGCATTTAAATTTTTTTCTCGTCTCAACATAGAACAATAGGAGTGTTGTGTGAATTTTTGTGATTTTTCAGGGATCGTCTGGACATTTTTATGCATTAACTGAGTTTTCAGTGCATTTTATATGCACAATTCAAATTTGAACTACATGCACATGCTCCAGTGCATATAAATTGGTTGAAAAATCAAATCTGTGACCTTGGGTGCATTCTTAGGTCCCATGCAAGAAATGGGCATGAATTGCAAACACCGAGGCACCGTTGATTGCCGGCAAAACATTGAGATGCCTGGTTTTTAAAATCCAGTAAATCCGAAACTCGTCTGAAATTCTTGAAAATCGGCATGCTATCACGGAGCGGCAGCAACATGCTGTGGTACAAATTTTGTCCCATTTGGGGCAGGTTTGGTTATATGCTTCTCACAAACCGGAGCTTCTCACAACAAGCATGATGGTTTTCGTAGGGAACGTCCCACCTTTGGGGACGAAACGATATCCATTGCCTCTTACTGTTTCAATTTTTTTTCTCGTGTCAACATAGAACAACAGGAGTGTTGTGTGAATTTTTGTGATTTTTCGGGGTTCGTTTGGACATTTTTATGCATTAACTGAGTTCTCACTGCATTTTATGTGCACAATTCAAATTTGAACTACGTGCACATGCTCCAGTTCATATAAATTGGTTGAAAAATCAAATTTGTGTCCTTGGGTGCATGCTTAGGTCCCATGCAAGAAATGGGCATGAATTTCAAACACTGGGGCACCGTTGAATGCCGGCAAAACATCGAGATGCCAGGTTTTTAAATTCTAGTAAATCCAAAACTCATCTGAAATTCATGAAACTTGGCATGCTATCATGGAGCGGCATCAACATGCCGTGGTACAAATTTTGTCCCATTTGGGGCAGGTCTGGGTATATGCTTCTCACAAACCGGAGCTTCTGACAACAAGCATGATGGTTTTCGGTAGGGAACGTCCCACCTTTGGGGACGAAACGATATCCATTGCCTCTCATTGCTTTCAATTTTTTCTCGTGTCAACATAGAACAACAGGAGTGTTGTCTGAATTTTTGTGATTTTTGGGGTTCGCTTGGATATTTTTCTGCATTAACTGAGTTTTCACTGCATTTTATGTGCACAATTCAAATTTGAACTACATGCACATGCTCCAGTGCATATAAATTGGTTGAAAAAACATAGTTGTGTCCTTGGGTGCATGCTTAGGTCCCATGCAAGAAATGGGCATGAATTTCAAACACCGGGGCACCGTTGAATGCCGGCAAAACATCGAGATGCCAGGTTTTTAAATTCTAGTAAATCCAAAACTCGTCTGAAATTCATGAAACTTGGCATGCTATTATGGAGCGGCATCAACATGCCGTGGTACAAATTTTGTCCCATTTGGGGCAGGTCTGGGTATATGCTTCTCACAAACCGGAGCTTCTGACAACAAGCATGATGGTTTTCGGTAGGGAACGTCCCACCTTTGGGGACGAAACGATATCCATTGCCTCTTATTGCTTTCAAGTTTTTTTTCTCGTGTCAACATAGAACAACAGCAGTGTTGTGTGAATAGTTGTGAATTTTCGGGGTTCGTTTGGATATTTTTCTGCATTAACTGAGTTTTCAATGCATTTATGGCATAATTCAAATTTGAACTACATGCAAATGCTCCAGTGCATATAAATTGGTTGAAAAAAATCACATCTGTGTCCTTGGGTGCATGCTTAGGTCCCATGCAAGAAATGGGAATGAATTTCAAACACCAGGGCACCGTTGATTGCCGGCAAAACATTGAGATGCCTCGTTTTTAAATTCTAGTAAATCCAAAACTCGTCTGATATTCATGAAACTTGGCATGCTATCATGGAGCGGCATCAACGTGTCGTGGTACAAATTTTGTCCCATTTGGGACAGGTTTGGGTATATGCTTCTCACAAATCGGAGCTTCTCACAACAAGCATGATGGTTTTCGGTAGGGAACGTCCACCTTTGGGGACGAAACGATATCCGTTCCCTCTTATTGCTTTCAAATTTTTTTCTCGTCTCAACATAGAACAATAGGAGTGTTGTGTGAATTTTTGTGATTTTTCAGGGATCGTCTGGACATTTTTATGCATTAACTGAGTTTTCAGTGCATTTTATATGCACAATTCAAATTTGAACTACATGCACATGCTCCAGTGCATATAAATTGGTTGAAAAATCAAATCTGTGTCCTTGGGTGCATTCTTAGGTCCCATGCAAGAAATGGGCATGAATTGCAAACACCGGGGCACCGTTGATTGCCGGCAAAACATTGAGATGCCTGGTTTTTAAAATCCAGTAAATCCAAAACTCGTCTGAAATTCTTGAAAATCGGCATGCTATCATGGAGCGGCAGCAACATGCTGTGGTACAAATTTTGTCCCATTTGGGGCAGGTTTGGGTATATGCTTCTCACAAAACGGAGCTTCTCACAACAAGCATGATGGTTTTCGGTATGGAACGTCCCACCTTTGGGGACGAAACGATATCCATTGCCTCTTATTGCTTTCAATTTTTTTTCTCGTGTCAACATAGAACAACAGGAGTGTTGTGTGAATTTTTGTGATTTTTCGGGGTTTGTTTGGACATTTTTATGCATTAACTGAGTTCTCACTGCATTTTATGTGCACAATTCAAATTTGAACTACATGCACATGCTCCAGTGCATATAAATTGGTTGAAAAATCAAATCTGTGTCCTTGGGTGCATTCTTATGTCCCATGCAAGAAATGGGCATGAATTGCAAACACCGGGGCACCGTTGATTGCCGGCAAAACATTGAGATGCCTGGTTTTTAAAATCCAGTAAATCCAAAACTCGTCTGAAATTCTTGAAAATCGGCATGCTATCATGGAGCGGCAGCAACATGCCGTGGTACAAATTTTGTCCCATTTGGGGCAGGTTTGGGTATATGCTTCTCACAAACCGGAGCTTCTCACAACAAGCATGATGGTTTTCGGTAGGGAACGTCCCACCTTTGGGGACGAAACAATATCCATTGCCTCTTATTGCTTTCAATTTTTTTTCTTGTGTCAACATAGAACAACATGAGTGTTGTGTGAATTTTTGTGATTTTTCGGGGTACGTTTGGACATTTTTATGCATTAACTGAGTTTTCACTGCATTTTATGTGCACAATTCAAATTTGAACTACATGCACATGCTCCAGTGCATATAAATTGGTTGAAAAAACATAGTTGTGTCCTTGGGTGCATGCTTAGGTCCCATGCAAGAAATGGGCATGAATTTCAAACACCGGGGCACCGTTGAATGCCGGCAAAACATTGGGATGCCTGGTTTTTAAATTCTAGTAAATCCAAAACTCGTCTGAAATTCATGAAACTTGGCATGCTATCATGGAGCGGCATCAACATGCCGTGGTACAAATTTTGTCCCATTTGGGGCAGGTCTGGGTATATGCTTCTCACAAACCGGAGCTTCTGACAACAAGCATGATGGTTTTCGGTAGGGAACGTCCCACCTTTGGGGACGAAACGATATCCATTGCCTCTTATTGCTTTCAAGTTTTTTTCTCGTGTCAACATAGAACAACAGCAGTGTTGTGTGAATAGTTGTGAATTTTCGGGGTTCGTTTGGATATTTTTCTGCATTAACTGAGTTTTCAATGCATTTATGGCATAATTCAAATTTGAACTACATGCAAATGCTCCAGTGCATATAAATTGGTTGAAAAAAATCACATCTGTGTCCTTGGGTGCATGCTTAGGTCCCATGCAAGAAATGGGAATGAATTTCAAACACCGGGGCACCGTTGATTGCCGGCAAAACATTGAGATGCCTCGTTTTTAAATTCTAGTAAATCCAAAACTCGTCTGATATTCATCAAACTTGGCATGCTATCATGGAGCGGAATCAACGTGTCGTGGTACAAATTTTGTCCCATTTGGGACAGGTTTGGGTATATGCTTCTCACAAATCGGAGCTTCTCACAACAAGCATGATGGTTTTCGGTAGGGAACGTCCACCTTTGGGGACGAAACGATATCCGTTCCCTCTTATTGCTTTCAATTTTTTTTCTCGTCTCAACATAGAACAATAGGAGTGTTGTGTGAATTTTTGTGATTTTTCAGGGATCGTCTGGACATTTTTATGCATTAACTGAGTTTTCAGTTCATTTTATATGCACAATTCAAATTTGAACTACATGCACATGCTCCAGTGCATATAAATTGGTTGAAAAATCAAATCTGTGTCCTTGGGTGCATTCTTAGGTCCCATGCAAGAAATGGGCATGAATTGCAAACACCGGGACACCGTTGATTGCCGGCAAAACATTGAGATGCCTGGTTTTTAAAATCCAGTAAATCCAAAACTCGTCTGAAATTCTTGAAAATCGGCATGCTATCATGGAGCGGCAGCAACATGCTGTGGTACAAATTTTGTCCCATTTGGGGCAGGTTTGGGTATATGCTTCTCACAAACCGGAGCTTCTCACAACAAGCATGATGGTTTTCGGTAGGGAACGTCCCACCTTTGGGGACGAAACGATATCCATTGCCTCTTATTGCTTTCAATTTTTTTTCTCGTGTCAACATAGAACAACAGGAGTGTTGTGTGAATTTTTCTGATTTTTCGGGGTTCGTTTGGACATTTTTATGCATTAACTGAGTTCTCACTGCATTTTATGTGCACAATTCAAATTTGAACTACGTGCACATGCTCCAGTTCATATAAATTGGTTGAAAAATCAAATTTGTGTCCTTGGGTGCATGCTTAGGTCCCATGAAAGAAATGGGCATGAATTTCAAACACCGGGGCACCGTAGAATGCCGGCAAAACATCGAGATGCCAGGTTTTTAAATTCTAGTAAATCCAAAACTCGTCTGAAATTCATGAAACTTGGCATGCTATCATGGAGCGGCATCAACATGCCGTGGTACAAATTTTGTCCCATTTGGGGCAGGTCTGGGTATATGCTTCTCACAAACCGGAGCTTCTGACAACAAGCATGATGGTTTTCGGTAGGGAACGTCCCACCTTTGGGGACGAAACGATATCCATTGCCTCTTATTGCTTTCAAGTTTTTTTTCTCGTGTCAACATAGAACAACAGCAGTGTTCTGTGAATTGTTGAGAATTTTCGGGGTTCGTTTGGATATTTTTCTGCATTAACTGAGTTTTCAATGCATTTATGTGCATAATTCAAATTTGAACTACATGCAAATGCCCCAGTGCATATAAATTGGTTGAAAAATTTCAAATCTGTGTCCTTGGGTGCATGCTTAGGTCCCATGTAAGAAATGGGAATGAATTTCAAACACCGGGGCACCGTTGATTGCCGGCAAAACATTGAGATGCCTCGTTTTTAAATTCTAGTAAATCCAAAACTCATCTGAAATTCATGAAACATGGCATGCTATCATGGAGCGGCATCAACATGCCGTGGTACAAATTTTGTCCCATTTGGGGCAGGTTTGGGTATATGCTTCTCACAAACCGGAGCTTCTCACAACAAGCATGATGGTTTTCGGTAGGGAACGTCCCACCTTTGGGGACGAAACGATATTCATTGCCTCTTATTGCTTTCAATTTTTTTTCTCGTGTCAACATAGAACAACAGGAGTGTTGTGTGAATTTTTGTGATTTTTTGGGGTTTGTTCTGACATTTTTATGCATTAACTGAGTTTTCAATGCATTTTATGTGCATAATTCAAATTTAAACTACATGCACATGCTCTAGTGCATACAAATTGGTTGAAAAATCAAATATGTGTCCTTGGGTGGATGCTTAGGTCCCATGCAAGAAATGGGCATGAATTGCAAACACTGGGGCACCATTGATTGCTGGCAAAACATTGAGATGCCTAGTTTTTAAATTCTAGTAAATCCAAAACTCGTCTGAAATTCATGAAAATTGGCATGCTATCATGGAGCGGCATCAACATGGCGTGGTCCAAATTTTTTCCCGTTTGGGGCAGGTTTGGGTATATGCTTCTCACAAACCGGAGCTTCTGACAACAAGCATGATGGTTTTCGGTAGGGAACGTCCCACCTTTGGGGACGAAACAATATCCATTGCCTCTTATTGCTTTCAAATTTTTTTCTCGTGTGAACATAGAACAACAGGAGTGTTGTGTGAATTTTTATGATTTTTTGGGGTTCGTTTGGACATTTTTATGCATTAACTGAGTTTTCAATGCATTTTATATGCATAATTCAAATTTGAACTACATGCACATGCTCCAGTGCATATAAATTGGTTGAAAAATCAAATCTGTGTCCTTGGGTGCATGCTTAGGTCCCATGCAAGAAATGGGCATGAATTGCAAACACCGGGGCACCGTTGATTGCCGGCAAAACATTGAGATGCCTGGTTTTTAAAATCCAGTAAATCCAAAACTCGTCTGAAATTCTTGAAAATCGGCATGCTATCATGGAGCGGCAGCAACATGCTGTGGTACAAATTTTGTCCCATTTGGGGCAGGTTTGGGTATATGCTTCTCACAAACCGGAGCTTCTCACAACAAGCATGATGGTTTTCGGTAGGGAACGTCCCACCTTTGGGGACGAAACGATATCCATTGCCTCTTATTGCTTTCAATTTTTTTTCTCGTGTCAACATAGAACAACAGGAGTGTTGTGTGAATTTTTGTGATTTTTCGGGGTTCGTTTGGACATTTTTATGCATTAACTGAGTTCTCACTGCATTTTATGTGCACAATTCAAATTTGAACTACGTGCACATGCTCCAGTTCATATAAATTGGTTGAAAAATCAAATTTGTGTCCTTGGGTGCATGCTTAGGTCCCATGCAAGAAATGGGCATGAATTTCAAACACCGGGGCACCGTAGAATGCCGGCAAAACATCGAGATGCCAGGTTTTTAAATTCTAGTAAATCCAAAACTCGTCTGAAATTCATGAAACTTGGCATGCTATCATGGAGCGGCATCAACATGCCGTGGTACAAATTTTGTCCCATTTGGGGCAGGTCTGGGTATATGCTTCTCACAAACCGGAGCTTCTGACAACAAGCATGATGGTTTTCGGTAGGGAACGTCCCACCTTTGGGGACGAAACGATATCCATTGCCTCTTATTGCTTTCAAGTTTTTTTCTCGTGTCAACATAGAACAACAGCAGTGTTCTGTGAATTGTTGAGAATATTTGGGGTTCGTTTGGATATTTTTCTGCATTAACTGAGTTTTCAATGCATTTATGTGCATAATTCAAATTTGAACTACATGCAAATGCCCCAGTGCATATAAATTGGTTGAAAAAAATCAAATCTGTGTCCTTGGGTGCATGCTTAGATCCCATGTAAGAAATGGGAATGAATTTCAAACACCGGGACACCGTTGATTGCCGGCAAAACATTGAGATGCCTCGTTTTTAAATTCTAGTAAATCCAAAACTCATCTGAAATTCATGAAACATGGCATGCTATCATGGAGCGGCATCAACATGCCGTGGTACAAATTTTGTCCCATTTGGGGCAGGTTTGGGTATATGCTTCTCACAAACCGGAGCTTCTCACAACAAGCATGATGGTTTTCGGTAGGGAACGTCCCACCTTTGGGGACGAAACGATATTCATTGCCTCTTATTGCTTTCAAATTTTTTTCTCGTGTCAACATAGAACAACAGGAGTGTTGTGTGAATTTTTGTGATTTTTTGGGGTTTGTTTGGACATTTTTATGCATTAACTGAGTTTTCAATGCATTTTATGTGCATAATTCAAATTTAAACTACATGCACGTGCTCTAGTGCATACAAATTGGTTGAAAAATCAAATATGTGTCCTTGGGTGGATGCTTAGGTCCCATGCAAGAAATGGGCATGAATTGCAAACACTGGGGCACCATTGATTGCTGGCAAAACATTGAGATGCCTAGTTTTTAAATTCTAGTAAATCCAAAACTCGTCTGAAATTCATGAAAATTGGCATGCTATCATGGAGCGGCATCAACATGGCGTGGTCCAAATTTTTTCCCGTTTGGGGCAGGTTTGGGTATATGCTTCTCACAAACCGGAGCTTCTGACAACAAGCATGATGGTTTTTGGTAGGGAACGTCCCACCTTTGGGGAGAAAACAATATCCATTGCCTCTTATTGCTTTCAATTTTTTTTCTCGTGTGAACATAGAACAACAGGAGTGTTGTGTGAATTTTTATGATTTTTCGGGGTTCGTTTGGACATTTTTATGCATTAACTGAGTTTTCAATGCATTTTATGTGCATAATTCAAATTTGAACTACATGCACATGCTCCAGTGCATATAAATTGGTTGAAAAATCAAATCTGTGTCCTTGGGTGCATGCTTAGGTCCCATGCAAGAAATGGGAATGAATTTCAAACACCGGGACACCGTTGATTGCCGGCAAAACATTGAGATGCCTGGTTTTTAAATCCTAGTAAATCCAAAACTCGTCTGAAATACATGAAAATTGGCATGCAATTATGGAGCGGCAGCAACATGATGTGGTACAAATTTTGTCCCATTTGGGGCAGGTTTGGGTATATGCTTCTCACAAACTGGAGCTTCTCACAAGAAGCATGATGGTTTTCGGTAGGGAACGTCCCACGTTTGGGGACGAAACGATATCCATTGCCTCTTATTGCTTTCAAATCTTTTTCTCGTGTCAACATAGAACAACAGGAGTGTTGTGTGAGTTTTTGTGATTTTTCGGGGTTCGTTTGGACATTTTTATGCATTAACTGAGTTTTCAGTGCATTTTATGTGCATAATTCAAATTTGAACAACATGCACATGCTCCAGTGCATATAAATTGGTTGCAAAATAAAATTTGTGTCGTTGGGTGCATGCTTAGCTCACAATCAAGTAATGGGCATGAATTTCAAACACCGGGGCACCGTTGATTGTCGGTAAAACATTGAGATGCCTGGTTTTTAAATTCTAGTAAATCCAAAACTTGTCTGAAATTCATGAAACTTGGCATGCTATCATGGAGCGGCATCAACATGCCGTGGTACAAATTTTGTCCCGTTTGGGACAGGTTTGGGTACATGCTTCTCACAAACCGGAGCTTCTAACAATAAGCATGCTGGTTTTCGGTAGGGAACGTCCCACCTTTGGGGACGAAACGATATCCATTGCCTCTTATTGCTTTCAAAAAAAATTCTCGTGTCAACATAGAACAACAGGAGTGTTGTGTGAATTTTTGTTATTTTCCGGGGTTCATTTGGACAATTTTATGCGTTAACTCGATTTTCAGTGCATTTTATGTGCATAATTCAAATTTGAACTACATGCACATGCTCAAGTGCATATAAATTGGTTGAAAAATCAAATTTGTGTCATCGGGTGCCGGCTTATGTCCCATGCAAGAAAAGGGCATGAATTTCAAACACCGGGGCACCGTTGATTGCCGGCAAAACATTGAGATGCCAGGTTTTTAAATTCTAGTAAATCCAAAACTCGTCTGAAATTCATGAAACTTGGCATGCTATCATGGAGCGGCATCAACATGCCGTGGTACAAATTTTGTCCCATTTGGGGCAGGTTTGGGTATATGCTTCTCACAAACCGGAGCTTCTCACAACAAGCATGATGATTTTCGGTAGGGAACGTCCCACCTTTGGGGATGAAACGACATCCATTGCCTCTTATAGCTTTCAATTTTTTTTCTCGTGTCAACATATAACAACAGGAGTGTTGTGTGATTTTTTTTTTCGGGGTTCGTTTGGACATTTTTATGCATTAACTGAGTTTTCAATGCATTTTATGTGCATAATTCAAATTTGAACTACATGCAAATGCTCCAGTGCATATAAATTGGTTGAAAAATCAAATATGTGTGCTTGAGTTCATGCTTAGGTCCCATGCAAGAAATGCGAATGAATTTCAAACACCGAGGCACCGTTGATTGCCGGCAAAACATTGAGATGCCAGGTTTTTAAATTCTAGTAAATCCAAAACTCGTCTGAAATTCATGAAACTTGGGATGCTATCATGGAGCGGCATCAACATGCCGTGGTACAAATTTTGTCCCATTTGGGGCAGGTTTGGGTATATGCTTCTCACAAACCGGAGCTTCTCACAACAAGCATGATGATTTTCGGTAGGGAACGTCCCACCTTTGGGGATGAAACGACATCCATTGCCTCTTATAGCTTTCAATTTTTTTTCTCGTGTCAACATATAACAACAGGAGTGTTGTGTGATTTTTTTTATTTTTCGGGGTTCGTTTGGACATTTTTATGCATTAACTGAGTTTTCAATGCATTTTATGTGCATAATTCAAATTTCAACTACATGCAAATGCTTCAGTGCATATAAATTGGTTGAAAAATCAAATATGTGTGCTTGAGTTCATGCTTAGGTCCCATGCAAGAAATGCGAATGAATTTCAAACACCAGGGCACCGTTGATTGCCGGCAAAACATTGAGATGCCTGGTTTTTAAATTCTAGTAAATCCAAAACTCCTCCGAAATTCATGAAAATTGTCATGCTATCATGGAGCGGCAGCAACAGGCTGTGGTACAAATTTTGTCCCATTTGGGGCAGGCTTGCGTATATGCTTCTCACAAACCGGAGCTTCTCACAACAAGGATGATGGTTTTCGGTAGGGAACGTCCCACCTTTGGGGACGAAATGATATCCATTGCCTCTTATTGCTTTCAATTTTTTTCGTGTCAACATAGAACAACAGGAGTGTTGTGTGAATTTTTGTGATTTTTCGGGGTTCGTTTGGACATTTTTATGCATTAACTGTGTTTTCACTGCATTTTATGTGCACAATTCAAATTTGAACTACATGCACATGCTCCAGTTCATATAAATTGGTTGAAAAATCAAATTTGTGCCTTGGGTGCATGCTTAGGTCCCATGGAAGAAATGGGCATGAATTTGAAACACCGAGGCACCGTTGAATGCCGACAAAACATTGAGATGCCAGGTTTTTAAATTCTAGTAAATCCAAAACTCGTATGAAATTCATGAAACTTGGCATGCTATCATGGAGCGGCATCAACATGCCGTGGTACAAATTTTGTCGCATTTGGGGTAGGTTTGGGTATATGCTTCTCAGATACCGGAGCTTCTGAGAACAAGCATGATCGTTTTCGGTAGGGAAAGTCCCACCTTTGGGGACGAAACGATATCCATTGCCTCTTATTGCTTTCAAGTTTTTTTTCTCGTGTCAACATAGAACAACAGCAGTGTTGTGTGAATTGTTGTGAATTTTCGGGGTTCGTTTGGACATTTTTATGCATTAACTGAGTTTTCAATGCATTTATGTGCATAATTCAAATTTGAACTACATGCACATGCTCCAGTGCATATAAATTGGTTGAAAAAAATCAAATCTGTGTCCTTGGGTGCATGCTTAGATCCCATGCAAGAAATGGGAATGAATTTCAAACACCGGGGCACCGTTGATTCCCAGCAAAACATTGAGATGCCTCGTTTTTAAATTCTAGTAAATCCAAAACTCATCTGAAATTCATGAAACTTGGCATGCTATCATTGAGGGGCATCAACATGCCGTGGTACAAATTTTGTCCCATTTGGGGCAGGTTTGGGTATATGCTTCTCACAAACCGGAGCTTCTCACAACAAGCATGATGGTTTTTGGTAGGGAACGTCCCACCTTTGGGGACGAAACGATATCCATTGCCTCTTATTGCTTTTAATTTTTTTCTCATGTCAACATAGAACAACAAGAGTGTTGTGTGAAGTTTTGTGATTTTTTGGGGTTCGTTTGGACATTTTTCTGCATTAACTGAGTTTTCAATGCATTTTATGTGCATAATTAAAATTTGAACTACATGCACATGCTCTAGTGCATATAAATTGCTTGAAAAATCAAATCTGTGTCCTTGGGTGCATGCTTAGGTCCCATGCCAGAAATGGGAATGAATTTCAAACACCGGGGCGCCGTTGATTGCCGGCAAAACATTGGGATGCCTGGTTTTTAAATTCTAGTAAATCCAAAACTCATCTGAAATTCATGAAACTTGGCATGCTATCATTGAGGGGCATCAACATGCCGTGGTACAAATTTTGTCCCATTTGGGGCAGGTTTGGGTATATGCTTCTCACAAACCGGAGCTTCTCACGACAAGCATGATGGTTTTTGGTAGGGAACGTCCCACCTTTGGGGACGAAACGATATCCATTGCCTTTTATTGCTTTTAATTTTTTTTCTCATGTCAACATAGAACAACAAGAGTGTTGTGTGAAGTTTTGTGATTTTTCGGGGTTCGTTTGGACATTTTTATGCATTAACTGAGTTTTCAATGCATTTTATGTGCATAATTCAAATTTGAACTACATGCACATGCTCTAGTGCATATAAATTGCTTGAAAAATCAAATCTATGTCCTTGGGTGCATGCTTAGGTCCCATGCAAGAAATGGGAATGAATTTCAAACACCGGGGCACCGTTGATTGCCGGCAAAACATTGGGATGCCTGGTTTTTAAATTCTAGTAAATCCAAAACTCGTTTGAAATTCATGAAACTTGGCATGCTATCATGGAGCGGCATCAACATGCCGTGGTACAAATTTTGTCCCCTTTGGGGCAGGTTTGGGTATATGCTTCTCACAAACCGGAGCTTCTCACAACAAGAATGATGGTTTTCGGTAGGGAACGTCACACCTTTGGGGACGAAACGATATTCATTGCCTCTTATTGCTTTCAATTTCTTTTTCTCGCGTCAACATAGAACAACAGGAGTGTTGAGTGAATTTTTGTGATTTTTCGGGGTTCGTTTGGACATTTTTATGCATTAACTGAGTTTTCAATGCATTTTATGTGCATAATTCAGATTTGAACTACATGCACATGCTCCAGTGCATACAAATTGGTTGAAAAATCAAATTTGTGTCCTTGGGTGCATGCTTAGGTCCCGTGCAAGAAATGGGCAAGAATTGGAAACACCGGGGCACCATTGATTACTGGCAAAACATTGAGATGCCTAGTTTTTAAATTCTAGTAAATCCTAAATTCGTGTGAAATTCATGAAAATTGGCATGCTATCATGGAGCGGCATCAACATGCCGTGGTACAAAATGTTTCCCGTTTGGGGCAGGTTTGGGTATATGCTTCTCACAAACCGGAGCTTCTGACAACAAGCATGATGGTTTTCGGTAGGGAACGTCCCACCTTTGGGGACGAAACGTATTCATTGCCTCTTATTGCTTTCAATTTTTTTCTCGTTTTGTGTGAATTTTTGTGATTTTTCGGGGTTCGTTTGAACATTTTTATGCATTAACTGAGTTTTCAGCGCATTTTATGTGCACAATTCAAATTTGAACTACATGCACATGCTCCAGTTCATATAAATTGGTTGAAAAATCAAATTTGTCTCATCGGGTGCCGGCTTAGGTCCCATGCAAGAAATGGGCATGAATTTCAAACACCAGGGCACCGTTGATTGCCGGCAAAACATTGAGATGCCAGGTTTTTAAATTCTAGTAAATCCAAAAGTCGTCTGAAATTCATGAAACTTGGCATGCTATCATGGAGCGGCATCAACATGCCGTGGTACAAATTTTGTCCCATTTGGGGCAGGTTTGGGTATATGCTTCTCAAAAACCGGAGCTTCTGACAAAAAGCATGATGGTTTTCGGTAGGGAACGTCCCACCTTTGGGGACGAAACAATATCCATTGCCTCTTATTGCTTTCAATTTTCTTTCTCGTGTCAACATAGAACAACAGGAGTGTTGTGTGAATTTTTGTGATTTTTCGGGGTTCGTTTGGACATTTTTATGCATTAACTGAGTTTTCACTGCATTTTATGTGCACAATTCAAATTTGAACTACATGCACATGCTCCAGTTCATATAAATTGGTTGAAAAATCAAATTTGTGTCCTTGGGTGCATGCTTAGGTCCCATGGAAGAAATGGGCATGAATTTGAAACACCGGGGCACCGTTGAATGCCGATAAAACATTGAGATGCCAGGTTTTTAAATTCTAGTAAATCCAAAACTCGTATGAAATTCATGAAACTTGGCATGCTATCATGGAGCGGCATCAACATGCCGTGGTACAAATTTTGTCCCATTTGGGGAAGGTTAGGGTATATGCTTCTCACAAACCGGAGCTTCTCAAAACAAGCGTGATGATTTTCGGTAGGGAACGTCCCACCTTTGGGCACGAAACGACATCCATTGCCTCTTATTGCTTTCAATTTTTTTCTCGTGTCAACATATAACAACCGGAGTGTTGTGTGATTTTTTTTATTTTTCGGGGTTCGTTTGGACATTTTTATGCATTAACTAAGTTTTCGATGCATTTTATGTGCATAATTCAAATTTGAACTACATGCAAATGCTCTAGTGCATATAAATTGGTTGAAAAATCAAATATGTGTCCTTGAGTTCATGCTTAGGTCCCATGCAAGAAATGCGAATGAATTTCAAACACCGGGGCACCGTTGATTGCCGGCAAAACATTGAGATGCCTACTTTTTAAATTCTAGTAAATCCAAAACTCCTCCGAAATTCATGAAAATTGGCATGCTATCATGGAGCGGCAGCAACGTGCTGTGGTACAAATTTTGTCCCATTTGGGGCAGGTTTGGGTATATGCTTCTCACAAACTGGAGCTTCTCACAACAAGGATGATTGTTTTCGGTAGGGAACGTCCCACCTTTGGGGACGAAACGATATCCATTGCCTCTTATTGCTTTCAATTTTTTTTCGTGTCAACATAGAACAACAGGAGTGTTGTGTGAATTTTTATGATTTTTCGGGGTTCGTTTGGACATTTTTATGCATTAACTGAGTTTTCACTGCATTTTATGTGCACAATTCAAATTTGAACTACATGCACATGCTCCAGTTCATATAAATTGGTTGAAAAATCAAATTTGTGTCATCGGGTGCCGGCTTAGGTCCCATGCAAGAAATGGGCATGAATTTCAAACACCGGGGCACCGTTGAATGCCGACAAAACATTGAGATGCCAGGTTTTTAAATTCTAGTAAATCCAAAACTCGTATGAAATTCATAAAACTTGGCATGCTATCATGGAGCGGCATCAACATGCCGTGGTACAAATTTTGTCCCATTTGGGGCAGGTTTGGGTATATGCTTCTCACAAACCGGAGCTTCTCACAACAAGCATGATGATTTTCGGTAGGGAACGTCCCACCTTTGGGGATGAAACGACATCCATTGCCTCTTATAGCTTTCAATTTTTTTCTCGTGTCAACATATAACAACAGGAGTGTTGTGTGATTTTTTTATTTTTCGGGGTTCGTTTGGACATTTTTATGCATTAACTGAGTTTTCAATGCATTTTATGTGCATAATTCAAATTTGAACTACATGCACATGCTCTAGTGCATATAAATTGCTTGAAAAATCAAATCTGTGTCCTTGGGTGCATGCTTAGGTCCCATGCAAGAAATGGGAATGAATTTCAAACACCGAGGCACCGTTGATTGCCGGCAAAACATTGGGATGCCTGGTTTTTAAATTCTAGTAAATCCAAAACTCGTCTGAAATTCATGAAACTTGGCATGCTATCATGGAGCGGCATCAACATGCCGTGGTACAAATTTTGTCCCCTTTGGGGCAGGTTTGGGTATATGCTTCTCACAAACCAGAGCTTCTCACAACAAGCATGATGGTTTTCGGTAGGGAACGTCACACCTTTGGGGACGAAACGATATTCATTGCTTCTTATTGCTTTCAATTTCTTTTTCTCGTGTCAACATAGAACAACAGGAGTTTTGTGTGAATTTTTGTGATTTTTCGGGGTTCGTTTGGACATTTTTATGCATTAACTGAGTTTTGAATGTATTTTATGTGCATAATTCAGATTTGAACTACGTGCACATGCTCCAGTGCATACAAATTGGTTGAAAAATCAAATTTGTGTCCATGGGTGCATTCTTAGGTCCCGTGCAAGAAATGGGCAAGAATTGCAAACACTGGGGCTCCATTGATTACTGGCAAAACATTGAGATGCCTAGTTTTTAAATTCTAGTAAATCCTAAATTCGTGTGAAATTCATGAAAATTGGCATGCTATGATGGAGCGGCATCAACATGCCGTGGTACAAAATGTTTCCCGTTTGGGGCAGGTTTGGGTATATGCTTCTCACAAACCGGAGCTTCTGACAAAAAGCATGATGGTTTTCGGTAGGGAACGTCCCACCTTTGGGGACGAAACAATATCCATTGCCTCTTATTGCTTTCAATTTTCTTTCTCGTGTCAACATAGAACAACAGGAGTGTTGTGTGAATTTTTGTGATTTTTCGGGGTTCGTTTGGACATTTTTATGCATTAACTGAGTTTTCACTGCATTTTATGTGCACAATTCAAATTTGAACTACATGCACATGCTCCAGTTCATATAAATTGGTTGAAAAATCAAATTTGTGTCCTTGGGTGCATGCTTAGGTCCCATGGAAGAAATGGGCATGAATTTGAAACACCGGGGCACCGTTGAATGCCGACAAAACATTGAGATGCCAGGTTTTTAAATTCTAGTAAATCCAAAACTCGTATGAAATTCATGAAACTTGGCATGCTATCATGGAGCGGCATCAACATGCCGTGGTACAAATTTTGTCGCATTTGGGGTAGGTTTGGGTATCTGCTTCTCACAAACCGGAGCTTCTGAGAACAAGCATGATCGTTTTCGGTAGGGAACGTCCCACCTTTGGGGACGAAACGATATCCATTGCCTCTTATTGCTTTCAAGTTTTTTTTCTCGTGTCAACATAGAACAACAGCAGTGTTGTGTGAATTGTTGTGAATTTTCGGGGTTCGTTTGGATATTTTTATGCATTAACTGAGTTTTCAATGCATTTATGTGCATAATTCAAATTTGAACTACATGCACATGCTCCAGTGCATATAAATTGGTTGAAAAAATTAAATCTGTGTCCTTGGGTGCATGCTTAGATCCCATGCAAGAAATGGGAATGAATTTCAAACACCGGGGCACCGTTGATTGCCAGCAAAACATTGAGATGCCTCGTTTTTAAATTCTAGTAAATCCAAAACTCATCTGAAATTCATGAAACTAGGCATGCTATCATTGAGGGGCATCAACATGCCGTGGTACAAATTTTGTCCCATTTGGGGCAGGTTTGGGTATATGCTTCTCACAAACCGGAGCTTCTCACAACAAGCATGATGATTTTCGGTAGGGAACGTCCCACCTTTGGGGATGAAACGGCATCCATTGCCTCTTATAGCTTTCAATTTTTTTCTCGTGTCAACATATAACAACAGGAGTGTTGTGTGATTTTTTTATTTTTCGGGGTTCGTTTGGACATTTTTATGCATTAACTGAGTTTTCAATGCATTTTATGTGCATAATTCAAATTTGAACTACATGCAAATGCTCCAGTGCATATAAATTGGTTGAAAAATCAAATATGTGTGCTTGAGTTCATGCTTAGGTCCCATGCAATAAATGCGAATGAATTTCAAACACCGGGGCACCGTTGATTGCCGGCAAAACATTGAGATGCCTGGTTTTTAAATTCTAGTAAATCCAAAACTCCTCCGAAATTCATTAAAATTGGCATGCTATCATGGAGCGGCAGCAACATGCTGTGGTACAAATTTTGTCCCATTTGGGGCAGGTTTGCGTATATGCTTCTCACAAACCGGAGCTTCTCACAACAAGGATGATGGTTTTCGGTAGGGAACGTCCCACCTTTGGGGACGAAACGATATCCATTGCCTCTTATTGCTTTCAAATTTTTTTGTGTCAACATAGAACAACAGGAGTGTTGTGTGAATTTTTGTGATTTTTCGGGGTTCGTTTGGACATTTTTATGCATTAACTGAGTTTTCACTGCATTTTATGTGCACAATTCAAATTTGAACTACATGCACATGCTCCAGTTCATATAAATTGGTTGAAAAATCAAATTTGTGTCCTTGGGTGCATGCTTAGGTCCCATGGAAGAAATGGGCATGAATTTGAAACACCGGGGCACCGTTGAATGCCGACAAAACATTGAGATGCCAGGTTTTTAAATTCTAGTAAATCCAAAACTCGTATGAAATTGATGAAACTTGGCATGCTATCATGGAGCGGCATCAACATGCCGTGGTACAAATTTTGTCGCATTTGGGGTAGGTTTGGGTATATGCTTCTCACAAACCGGAGCTTCTGAGAACAAGCATGATCGTTTTCGGTAGGGAACGTCCCACCATTGGGGACGAAATGATATCCATTGCCTCTTATTGCTTTCAAGTTTTTTTTCTCGTGTCAATATAGAACAACAACAGTGTTGTGTGAATTGTTGTGAATTTTCGGGGTTCGTTTGGATATTTTTATGCATTAACTGAGTTTTCAATGCATTTATGTGCATAATTCAAATTTGAACTACATGCACATGCTCCAGTGCATATAAATTGGTTGAAAAAATCAAATCTGTGTCCTTGGGTGCATGCTTAGATCCCATGCAAGAAATGGGAATGAATTTCAAACACCGGGGCACCGTTGATTGCCAGCAAAACATTGAGATGCCTCGTTTTTAAATTCTAGTAAATCCAAAACTCATCTGAGATTCATGAAACTTGGCATGCTATCATTGAGGGGCATCAACATGCCGTGGTACAAATTTTGTCCCATTTGGGGCAGCTTTGGGTATATGCTTCTCACAAACCGGAGCTTCTCACGACATGCATGATGGTTTTTGGTAGGGAACGTCCCACCTTCGGGGACGAAACGATATCCATTGCCTTTTATTGCTTTTAATTTTTTTTCTCTTGTCAACATAGAACAACAAGAGTGTTGTGTGAAGTTTTGTGATTTTTCGGGGTTCGTTTGGACATTTTTATGCATTAACTGAGTTTTCAATGCATTTTATGTGCATAATTCAAATTTGAACTACATGCACATGCTCTACTGCATATAAATTGCTTGAAAAATCAAATCTGTGTCCTTGGGTGCATGCTTAGGTCCCATGCAAGAAATGGGAATGAATTTCAAACACCGGGGCACCGTTGATTGCCGGCAAAACATTGGGATGCCTGGTTTTTAAATTCTAGTAAATCCAAACTCGTTTGAATTTCATGAAACTTGGCATCCTATCATGGAGCGGCATCAACATGCCGTGGTACAAATTTTGTCCCCTTTGGGGCAGGTTTGGGTATATGCTTCTCACAAACCGGAGCTTCTCACAACAAGCATGATGGTTTTCGGTAGGGAACGTCACACCTTTGGGGACGAAACGATATTCATTGCCTCTTATTGCTTTCAATTTCTTTTTCTCGTGTCAACATAGAACAACAGGAGTGTTGTGTGAACTTTTGTGATTTTTCGGGGTTCGTTTGGACATTTTTATGCATTAACTGAGTTTTCAATGCATTTTATGTGCATAATTCAGATTTGAACTACATGCACATGCTCCAGTGCATACAAGTTGGTTGAAAAATCAAATTTGTGTCCATGGGTGCATGCTTAGGTCCCGTGCAAGAAATGGGCAAGAATTGCAAACACCGGGGCACCATTGATTACTGGCAAAACATTGAGATGCCTAGTTTTTAAATTCTAGTAAATCCTAAATTCGTGTGAAATTCATGAAAATTGGCATGCTATCATGGAGCGGCATCAACATGCCGTGGTACAAAATGTTTCCCGTTTGGGGCAGGTTTGGGTATATGCTTCTCACAAACCGGAGCTTCTGACAAAAAGCATGATGGTTTTCGGTAGGTAACGTCCCACCTTTGGGGACGAAACAATATCCATTGCCTCTTATTGCTTTCAATTTTTTTTCTCGTGTCAACATAGAACAACAGGAGTGTTGTGTGAATTTTTATGATTTTCCGGGGTTCCTTTGGACATTTTTATGCATTAACTGAGTTTTCAATGCATTTTATGTGCATAATTCAAATTTGAACAACATGCACATGCTCTAGTGCATATAAATTGGTTGCAAAATCAAATTTGTGTCGTTGGGTGCATGCTTAGCTCACAATCAAGAAATGGGCATGAATTTCAAACACCGGGGCACCGTTGATTGCCGGTAAAACATTGAGATGCCTGGTTTTTAAATTCTAGTAAATCCAAAACTGGTCTGAAATCATGAAACTTGGCATGCTATCATGGAGCGGCATCAACATGCCGTGGTACAAATTTTGTACCATTTGGGGCAGGTTTGGGTATATGCTTCTCACAAACCGGAGCTTCTAACAACAAGCATGCTGGTTTTCGGTAGGGAACGTCCCACCTTTGGGGACGAAACGATATCCATTGGCTCTTATTGCTTTCAAAAAAAATTCTCGTGTCAACATAGAACAACAGGAGTGTTGTGTGAATTTTTGTTATTTTTCGGGGTTCATTTGGACAATTTTATGCATTAACTCGATTTTCAGTGCATTTTATGTGCTTAATTCATATTTGAACTACATGCAGATGCTTCAGTGCATATAAATTGGTTGAAAATCAAATTTGTGTCATCGGGTACAGGCTTAGGTCCCATGCAAGAAATGGGCATGAATTTCAAACACCGGGGCACCGTTTTTAGCTGGCAAACCATTGAGATGCCAGGTTTTTGAATTCTAGTAAATCCAAAACTCGTCTGAAATTCATGAAACTTGGCATGCTATCATGGAGCGGCATCAACATGCCGTGGTACAAATTTTGTCCCATTTGGGGAAGGTTAGGGTATATGCTTCTCACAAACCGGAGCTTCTCAAAACAAGCATGATGATTTTCGGTAGGGAACGTCCCACCTTTGGGCACGAAACGACATCCATTGCCTCTTATTGCTTTCAATTTTTTTCTCGTGTCAACATATAACAACCGGAGTGTTGTGTGATTTTTTTTATTTTTCGGGGTTCGTTTGGACATTTTTATGCATTAACTAAGTTTTCGATGCATTTTATGTGCATAATTCAAATTTGAACTACATGCAAATGCTCTAGTGCATATAAATTGGTTGAAAAATCAAATATGTGTCCTTGAGTTCATGCTTAGGTCCCATGCAAGAAATGCGAATGAATTTCAAACACCGGGGCACCGTTGATTGCCGGCAAAACATTGAGATGCCTGCTTTTTAAATTCTAGTAAATCCAAAACTCCTCCGAAATTCATGAAAATTGGCATGCTATCATGGAGCGGCAGCAACGTGCTGTGGTACAAATTTTGTCCCATTTGGGGCAGGTTTGGGTATATGCTTCTCACAAACTGGAGCTTCTCACAACAAGGATGATTGTTTTCGGTAGGGAACGTCCCACCTTTGGGGACGAAACGATATCCATTGCCTCTTATTGCTTTCAATTTTTTTTCGTGTCAACATAGAACAACAGGAGTGTTGTGTGAATTTTTGTGATTTTTCGGGGTTCGTTTGGACATTTTTATGCATTAACTGAGTTTTCACTGCATTTTATGTGCATAATTCAAATTTGAACTACATGCACATGCTCCAGTTCATATAAATTGGTTGAAAAATCAAATTTGTGTCATCGGGTGCCGGCTTAGGTCCCATGCAAGAAATGGGCATGAATTTCAAACACCGGGGCACCGTTGAATGCCGACAAAACATTGAGATGCCAGGTTTTTAAATTCTAGTAAATCCAAAACTCGTATGAAATTCATAAAACTTGGCATGCTATCATGGAGCGGCATCAACATGCCGTGGTACAAATTTTGTCCCATTTGGGGCAGGTTTGGGTATATGCTTCTCACAAACCGGAGCTTCTCACAACAAGCATGATGATTTTCGGTAGGGAACGTCCCACCTTTGGGGATGAAACGACATCCATTGCCTCTTATAGCTTTCAATTTTTTTCTCGTGTCAACATATAACAACAGGAGTGTTGTGTGATTTTTTTATTTTTCGGGGTTCGTTTGGACATTTTTATGCATTAACTGAGTTTTCAATGCATTTTATGTGCATAATTCAAATTTGAACTACATGCACATGCTCTAGTGCATATAAATTGCTTGAAAAATCAAATCTGTGTCCTTGGGTGCATGCTTAGGTCCCATGCAAGAAATGGGAATGAATTTCAAACACCGAGGCACCGTTGATTGCCGGCAAAACATTGGGATGCCTGGTTTTTAAATTCTAGTAAATCCAAAACTCGTCTGAAATTCATGAAACTTGGCATGCTATCATGGAGCGGCATCAACATGCCGTGGTACAAATTTTGTCCCCTTTGGGGCAGGTTTGGGTATATGCTTCTCACAAACCGGAGCTTCTCACAACAAGCATGATGGTTTTCGGTAGGGAACGTCACACCTTTGGGGACGAAACGATATTCATTGCTTCTTATTGCTTTCAATTTCTTTTTCTCGTGTCAACATAGAACAACAGGAGTTTTGTGTGAATTTTTGTGATTTTTCGGGGTTCGTTTGGACATTTTTATGCATTAACTGAGTTTTCAATGCATTTTATGTGCATAATTCAGATTTGAACTACGTGCACATGCTCCAGTGCATACAAATTGGTTGAAAAATCAAATTTGTGTCCATGGGTGCATTCATAGGTCCCGTGCAAGAAATGGGCAAGAATTGCAAACACCGGGGCTCCATTGATTACTGGCAAAACATTGAGATGCCTAGTTTTTAAATTCTAGTAAATCCTAAATTCGTGTGAAATTCATGAAAATTGGCATGCTATCATGGAGCGGCATCAACATGCCGTAGTACAAAATGTTTCCCGTTTGGGGCAGGTTTGGGTATATGCTTCTCACAAACCGGAGCTTCTGACAAAAAGCATGATGGTTTTCGGTAGGGAACGTCCCACCTTTGGGGACGAAACAATATCCATTGCCTCTTATTGCTTTCAATTTTCTTTCTCGTGTCAACATAGAACAACAGGAGTGTTGTGTGAATTTTTGTGATTTTTCGGGGTTCGTTTGGACATTTTTATGCATTAACTGAGTTTTCACTGCATTTTATGTGCACAATTCAAATTTGAACTACATGCACATGCTCCAGTTCATATAAATTGGTTGAAAAATCAAATTTGTGTCCTTGGGTGCATGCTTAGGTCCCATGGAAGAAATGGGCATGAATTTGAAACACCGGGGCACCGTTGAATGCCGACAAAACATTGAGATGCCAGGTTTTTAAATTCTAGTAAATCCAAAACTCGTATGAAATTCATAAAACTTGGCATGCTATCATGGAGCGGCATCAACATGCCGTGGTACAAATTTTGTCCCATTTGGGGCAGGTTTGGGTATATGCTTCTCACAAACCGGAGCTTCTCACAACAAGCATGATGATTTTCGGTAGGGAACGTCCCACCTTTGGGGATGAAACGACATCCATTGCCTCTTATAGCTTTCAATTTTTTTCTCGTGTCAACATATAACAACAGGAGTGTTGTGTGATTTTTGTGATTTTTCGGGGTTCGTTTGGACATTTTTATGCATTAACTGAGTTTTCAATGCATTTTATGTGCATAATTCAAATTTGAACTACATGCACATGCTCTAGTGCATATAAATTGCTTGAAAAATCAAATCTGTGTCCTTGGGTGCATGCTTAGGTCCCATGCAAGAAATGGGAATGAATTTCAAACACCGAGGCACCGTTGATTGCCGGCAAAACATTGGGATGCCTGGTTTTTAAATTCTAGTAAATCCAAAACTCGTCTGAAATTCATGAAACTTGGCATGCTATCATGGAGCGGCATCAACATGCCGTGGTACAAATTTTGTCCCCTTTGGGGCAGGTTTGGGTATATGCTTCTCACAAACCGGAGCTTCTCACAACAAGCATGATGGTTTTCGGTAGGGAACGTCACACCTTTGGGGACGAAACGATATTCATTGCTTCTTATTGCTTTCAATTTCTTTTTCTCGTGTCAACATAGAACAACAGGAGTTTTGTGTGAATTTTTGTGATTTTTCGGGGTTCGTTTGGACATTTTTATGCATTAACTGAGTTTTCAATGCATTTTATGTGCATAATTCAGATTTGAACTACGTGCACATGCTCCAGTGCATACAAATTGGTTGAAAAATCAAATTTGTGTCCATGGCTGCATTCATAGGTCCCGTGCAAGAAATGGGCAAGAATTGCAAACACCGGGGCTCCATTGATTACTGGCAAAACATTGAGATGCCTAGTTTTTAAATTCTAGTAAATCCTAAATTCGTGTGAAATTCATGAAAATTGGCATGCTATCATGGAGCGGCATCAACATGCCGTAGTACAAAATGTTTCCCGTTTGGGGCAGGTTTGGGTATATGCTTCTCACAAACCGGAGCTTCTGACAAAAAGCATGATGGTTTTCGGTAGGGAACGTCCCACCTTTGGGGACGAAACAATATCCATTGCCTCTTATTGCTTTCAATTTTCTTTCTCGTGTCAACATAGAACAACAGGAGTGTTGTGTGAATTTTTGTGATTTTTCGGGGTTCGTTTGGACATTTTTATGCATTAACTGAGTTTTCACTGCATTTTATGTGCACAATTCAAATTTGAACTACATGCACATGCTCCAGTTCATATAAATTGGTTGAAAAATCAAATTTGTGTCCTTGGGTGCATGCTTAGGTCCCATGGAAGAAATGGGCATGAATTTGAAACACCGGGGCACCGTTGAATGCCGACAAAACATTGAGATGCCAGGTTTTTAAATTCTAGTAAATCCAAAACTCGTATGAAATTCATGAAACTTGGCATGCTATCATGGAGCGGCATCAACATGCCGTGGTACAAATTTTGTCCCCTTTGGGGCAGGTTTGGGTATATGCTTCTCACAAACCGGAGCTTCTCACAACAAGCATGATGGTTTTCGGTAGGGAACGTCACACCTTTGGGGACGAAACGATATTCATGGCTTCTTATTGCTTTCAATTTCTTTTTCTCGTGTCAACATAGAACAACAGGAGTTTTGTGTGAATTTTTGTGATTTTTCGGGGTTCGTTTGGACATTTTTATGCATTAACTGAGTTTTCAATGCATTTTATGTGCATAATTCAGATTTGAACTACGTGCACATGCTCCAGTGCATACAAATTGGTTGAAAAATCAAATTTGTGTCCATGGGTGCATTCTTAGGTCCCGTGCAAGAAATGGGCAAGAATTGCAAACACCGGGGTGATTACTGGCAAAACATTGAGATGCCTAGTTTTCAAATTCTAGTAAATCCTAAATTCGTGTGAAATTCATGAAAATTGGCATGCTATCATGGAGCGGCATCAACATGCCGTGGTACAAAATGTTTCCCGTTTGGGGCAGGTTTGGGTATATGCTTCTCACAAACTGGAGCTTCTGACAAAAAGCATGATGGTTTTCGGTAGCGAACGTCCCACCTTTGGGGACGAAACAATATCCATTGCCTCTTATTGCTTTCAATTTTCTTTCTCGTGTCAACATAGAACAACAGGAGTGTTGTGTGAATTTTTGTGATTTTTCGGGGTTCGTTTGGACATTTTTATGCATTAACTGAGTTTTCACTGCATTTTATGTGCACAATTCAAATTTGAACTACATCCACATGCTCCAGTTCATATAAATTGGTTGAAAAATCAAATTTGTGTCCTTGGGTGCATGCTTAGGTCCCATGGAAGAAATGGGCATGAATTTGAAACACCGGGGCACCGTTGAATGCCGACAAAACATTGAGATGCCAGGTTTTTAAATTCTAGTAAATCCAAAACTCGTATGAAATTCATGAAACTTGGCATGCTATCATGGAGCGGCATCAACATGCCGTGGTACAAATTTTGTCGCATTTGGGGTTGGTTTGGGTATCTGCTTCTCACAAACCGGAGCTTCTGAGAACAAGCATGATCGTTTTCGGTAGGGAACGTCCCACCTTTGGGGACGAAACGATATCCATTGCCTCTGATTGCTTTCAAGTTTTTTTTCTCGTTTCAACATAGAACAACAGCAGTGTTGTGTGAATTGTTGTGAATTTTCGGGGTTCGTTTGGATATTTTTATGCATTAACTGAGTTTTCAATGCATTTATGTGCATAATTCAAATTTGAACTACATGCACATGCTCCAGTGCATATAAATTGGTTGAAAAAAATCAAATCTGTGTCCTTGGGTGCATGCTTAGATCCCATGCAAGAAATGGGAATGAATTTCAAACACCGGGGCACCGTTGATTGCCAGCAAAACATTGAGATGCCTCGTTTTTAAATTCTAGTAAATCCAAAACTCATCTGAAATTCATGAAACTTGGCATGCTATAATTGAGGGGCATCAACATGCCGTGGTACAAATTTTGTCCCATTTGGGGCAGGTTTGGGTATATGCTTCTCACAAACCGGAGCTTCTCACAACAAGCATGATGGTTTTTGGTAGGGAACGTCCCACCTTTGGGGACGAAACGATATCCATTGCCTTTTATTGCTTTTAATTTTTTTTCTCATGTCAACATAGAACAACAAGAGTGTTGTGTGAAGTTTTGTGATTTTTGGGGGTTCGTTTGGACATTTTTATGCATTAACTGAGTTTTCAATGCATTTTATGTGCATAATTCAAATTTGAACTACATGCACATGCTCCAGTGCATATAAATTGCTTGAAAAATCAAATCTGTGTCCTTGGGTGCATGCTTAGGTCCCATGCAAGAAATGGGAATGAATTTCAAACACCGGGGCACCGTTGATTGCCGGCAAAACATTGGGATGCCTGGTTTTTAAATTCTAGTAAATCCAAAACTCGTCTGAAATTCATGAAACTTGGCATGCTATCATGGAGCGGCATCAACATGCCGTGGTACAAATTTTGTCCCCTTTGGGGCAGGTTTGGGTATATGCTTCTCACAAACCGGAGCTTCTCACAACAAGCATGATGGTTTTCGGTAGGGAACGTCACACCTTTGGGGACGAAACGATATTCATTGCCTCTTATTGCTTTCAATTTCTTTTTCTCGTGTCAACATAGAACAACAGGAGTGTTGTGTGAATTTTTGTGATATTTCGGGGTTCGTTTGGACATTTTTATGCATTAACTGAGTTTTCAATGCATTTTATGTGCATAATTCAGATTTGAACTACATGCACATGCTCCAGTGCATACAAATTGGTTGAAAAATCAAATTTGTGTCCATGGGTGCATGCTTAGGTCCCGTGCAAGAAATGGGCAAGAATTGCAAACACCGGGGCAACATTGATTACTGGCAAAACATTGAGATGCCTAGTTTTTAAATTCTAGTAAATCCTAAATTCGTGTGAAATTCATGAAAATTGGCATGCTATCATGGAGCGGCATCAACATGCCGTCGTACAAAATGTTTCCCGTTTGGGGCAGGTTTGGGTATATGCTTCTCACAAACCGGAGCTTCTAACAAAAAGCATGATGGTTTTCGGTAGGGAACGTCCCACCTTTGGGGACGAAACAATATCCATTGCCTCTTATTGCTTTCAATTTTTTTTCTCGTGTCAACATAGAACAACAGGAGTGTTGTGTGAATTTTTATGATTTTCCGGGGTTCCTTTGGACATTTTTATGCATTAACTGAGTTTTCAATGCATTTTATGTGCATAATTCAAATTTGAACAACATGCACATGCTCTAGTGCATATAAATTGGTTGCAAAATCAAATTTGTGTCGTTGGGTGCATGCTTAGCTCACAATCAAGAAATGGGCATGAATTTCAAACACCGGGGCACCGTTGATTGCCGGTAAAACATTGAGATGCCTGGTTTTTAAATTCTAGTAAATCCAAAACTCGTCTGAAATTCATGAAACTTGGCATGCTATCATGGAGCGGCATCAACATGCCGTGGTACAAATTTTGTACCATTTGGGGCAGGTTTGGGTATATGCTTCTCACAAACCGGAGCTTCTAACAACAAGCATGCTGGTTTTCGGTAGGGAACGTCCCACCTTTGGGGACGAAACGATATCCATTGCCTCTTATTGCTTTCAAAAAAAATTCTCGTGTCAACATAGAACAACAGGAGTGTTGTGTGAATTTTTGTTATTTTTCGGGGTTCATTTGGACAATTTTATGCATTAACTCGATTTTCAGTGCATTTTATGTGCATAATTCATATTTGAACTACATGCAGATGCTTCAGTGCATATAAATTGATTGAAAAATCAAATTTGTGTCATCGGGTACAGGCTTAGGTCCCATGCAAGAAATGGGCATGAATTTCAAACACCGGGGCACCGTTTTTAGCCGGCAAAACATTGAGATGCCAGGTTTTTGAATTCTAGTAAATCCAAAACTCGTCTGAAATTCATGAAACTTGGCATGCTATCATGGAGCGGCATCAACATGCCGTGGTACAAATTTTGTCCCATTTGGGGAAGGTTTGGGTATATGCTTCTCACAAACCGGAGCTTCTCAAAACAAGCATGATGATTTTCGGTAGGGAACGTCCCACCTTTGGGCACGAAACGACATCCATTGCCTCTTATTGCTTTCAATTTTTTTCTCGTGTCAACATATAACAACCGGAGTGTTGTGTGATTTTTTTTTATTTTTCGGGTTTCGTTTGGACATTTTTATGCATTAACTAAGTTTTCGATGCATTTTATGTGCATAATTCAAAATTGAACTACATGCAAATGCTCTAGTGCATATAAATTGGTTGAAAAATCAAATATGTGTCCTTGAGTTCATGCTTAGGTCCCATGCAAGAAATGCGAATGAATTTCAAACACCGGGGCACCGTTGATTGCCGGCAAAACATTGAGATGCCTGGTTTTTAAATTCTAGTAAATCCAAAACTCCTCCAAAATTCATGAAAATTGGCATGCTATCATGGAGCGGCAGCAACGTGCTGTGGTACAAATTTTGTCCCATTTGGGGCAGGTTTGGGTATATGCTTCTCACAAACCGGAGCTTCTCACAACAAGGATGATTGTTTTCGGTAGGGAACGTCCCACATTTGGGGACGAAACGATATCCATTGCCTCTTATTGCTTTCAATTTTTTTTCGTGTCAACATAGAACAACAGGAGTGTTGTGTGAATTTTTTTGATTTTTCGGGGTTCGTTTGGACATTTTTATGCATTAACTGAGTTTTCACTACATTTTATGTGCACAATTCAAATTTGAACTACATGCACATGCTCCAGTTCATATAAATTGGTTGAAAAATCAAATTTGTGTCCTTGGGTGCATGCTTAGGTCCCATGCAAGAAATGGGCATGAATTTCAAACACCGGGGCACCGTTGAATGCCGACAAAACATTGAGATGCCAGGTTTTTAAATTCTAGTAAATCCAAAACTCGTATGAAATTCATAAAACTTGGCATGCTATCATGGAGCGGCATCAACATGCCGTGGTACAAATTTTGTCGCATTTGGGGTAGGTTTGGGTATATGCTTCTCACAAACAGGAGCTTCTGAGAACAAGCATGATGGTTTTCGGTAGGGAACGTCCCACCTTTGGGGACGAAACGATATCCATTGCCTCTTATTGCTTTCAAATCTTTTTCTCGTGTCAACATAGAACAACAGGAGTGTTGTGTGAGTTTTTGTGATTTTTCAGGGATCGTCTGGACATTTTTATGCATTAACTGAGTTTTCAGTGCATTTTATATGCACAATTCAAATTTGAACTACATGCACATGCTCCAGTGCATATAAATTGGTTGAAAAATCAAATCTGTGTCCTTGGGTGCATGCTTAGATCCCATGCAAGAAATGGGAATGAATTTCAAACACCGGGGCACCGTTGATTGCCAGCAAAACATTGAGATGCCTCGTTTTTAAATTCTAGTAAATCCAAAACTCATCTGAAATTCATGAAACTTGGCATGCTATCATTGAGGGGCATCAACATGCCGTGGTACAAATTTTGTCCCATTCGGGGCAGGTTTGGGTATATGCTTCTCACAAACCGGAGCTTCTCACAACAAGCATGATGATTTTCGGTAGGGAACGTCCCACCTTTGGGGATGAAACGACATCCATTGCCTCTTATAGCTTTCAATTTTTTTCTCGTGTCAACATATAACAACAGGAGTGTTGTGTGATTTTTTTTATTTTTCGGGGTTCGTTTGGACATTTTTATGCATTAACTGAGTTTTCAATGCATTTTATGTGCATAATTCAAATTTGAACTACATGCAAATGCTCCAGTGCATATAAATTGGTTGAAAAATCAAATATGTGTGCTTGAGTTCATGCTTAGGTGCCATGCAAGAAATGCGAATGAATTTCAAACACCGGGGCACCGTTGATTGCCGGCAAAACATTGAGATGCCTGGTTTTTAAATTCTAGTAAATCCAAAACTCCTCCGAAATTCATTAAAATTGGCATGCTATCATGGAGCGGCAGCAACATGCTGTGGTACAAATTTTGTCCCATTTGGGGCAGGTTTGCGTATATGCTTCTCACAAACCGGAGCTTCTCACAACAAGGATGATGGTTTTCGGTAGGGAACGTCCCACCTTTGAGGACGAAACGATATCCATTGCCTCTTATTGCTTTCAAAAATTTTTCGTGTCAATATAGAACAACAGGAGTGTTGTGTGAATTTTTGTGATTTTTCGGGGTTCGTTTGGACATTTTTATGCATTAACTGAGTTTTCACTGCATTTTATGTGCACAATTCAAATTTGAACTACATGCACATGCTCCAGTTCATATAAATTGGTTGAAAAATCAAATTTGTGTCCTTGGGTGCATGCTTAGGTCCCATGGAAGAAATGGGCATGAATTTGAAACACCGGGGCACCGTTGAATGCCGACAAAACATTGAGATGCCAGGTTTTTAAATTCTAGTAAATCCAAAACTCGTATGAAATTCATGAAACTTGGCATGCTATCATGGAGCGGCATCAACATGCCGTGGTACAAATTTTGTCGCATTTGGGGTAGGTTTGGGTATATGCTTCTCACAAACCGGAGCTTCTGAGAACAAGCATGATCGCTTTCGGTAGGGAACGTCCCACCTTTGGGGACGAAACGATATCCATTGCCTCTTATTGCTTTCATGTTTTTTTTCTCGTGTCAACATAGAACAACAGCAGTGTTGTGTGAATTGTTGTGAATTTTCGGGGTTCGTTTGGATATTTTTATGCATTAACTGATTTTTCAATGCATTTATGTGCATAATTCAAATTTGAACTACATGCACATGCTCCAGTGCATATAAATTGGTTGAAAAAAATCAAATCTGTGTCCTTGGGTGCATGCTTAGATCCCATGCAAGAAATGGGAATGAATTTCAAACACCGGGGCACCGTTGATTGCCAGCAAAACATTGAGATGCCTCGTTTTTAAATTCTAGTAAATCCAAAACTCATCTGAAATTCATGAAACTTGGCATGCTATCATTGAGGGGCATCAACATGCCGTGGTACAAATTTTGTCCCATTTGGGGCAGGTTTGGGTATTTGCTTCTCACAAACCGGAGCTTCTCACAACAAGCATGATGGTTTTTGGTAGGGAACGTCCCACCTTTGGGGACGAAACGATATCCATTGCCTTTTATTGCTTTTAATTTTTTTCTCATGTCAACATAGAACAACAAGAGTGTTGTGTGAAGTTTTGTGATTTTTCGGGGTTCGTTTGGACATTTTTATGCATTAACTGAGTTTTCAATGCATTTTATGTGCATAATTCGAATTTGAACTACATGCACATGCTCTAGTGCGTATAAATGCTTGACAAATCAAATCTGTGTCCTTGGGTGCATGCTTAGGTCCCATGCAAGAAATGGGAATGAATTTCAAACACCGGGGCACCGTTGATTGCCGGCAAAACATTGGGATGCCTGGTTTTTAAATTCTAGTAAATCCAAAACTCGTCTGAAATTCATGAAACTTGGCATGCTATCATGGAGCGGCATCAACATGCCGTGGTACAAATTTTGTCCCCTTTGGGGCAGGTTTGGGTATATGCTTCTCACAAACCGGAGCTTCTCACAACAAGCATGATGGTTTTCGGTAGGGAACGTCACACCTTTGGGGACGAAACGATATTCATTGCCTCTTATTGATTTCAATTTCTTTTTCTCGTGTCAACATAGAACAACAGGAGTGTTGTGTGATTTTTTGTGATTTTTCGGGGTTCGTTTGGACATTTTTATGCATTAACTGAGTTTTCAATGCATTTTATGTGCATAATTCAGATTTGAACTACATGCACATGCTCCAGTGCATACAAATTGGTTGAAAAATCAAATTTGTGTCCATGGGTGCATGCTTAGGTCCCGTGCAAGAAATGGGCAAGAATTGCAAACACCGGGGCACCATTGATTACTGGCAAAACATTGAGATGCCTAGTTTTTAAATTCTAGTAAATCCTAATTTCGTGTGAAATTCATGAAAATTGGCATGCTATCATGGAGCGGCATCAACATGCCGTGGTACAAAATGTTTCCCGTTTGGGGCAGGTTTGGGTATATGCTTCTCACAAACCGGAGCTTCTGACAAAAAGCATGATGGTTTTCGGTAGGGAACGTCCCACCTTTGGGGACGAAACAATATCCATTGCCTCTTATTGCTTTCAATTTTTTTTATCGTGTCAACATAGAACAACAGGAGTGTTGTGTGAATTTTTATGATTTTCCGGGGTTCCTTTGGACATTTTTATGCATTAACTGAGTTTTCAATGCATTTTATGTGCATAATTCAAATTTGAACAACATGCACATGCTCTAGTGCATATAAATTGGTTGCAAAATCAAATTTGTGTCGTTGGGTGCATGCTTAGCTCACAATCAAGAAATGGGCATGAATTTCAAACACCGGGGCACCGTTGATTGCCGGTAAAACATTGAGATGCCTGGTTTTTAAATTCTAGTAAATCCAAAACTCGTCTGAAATTCATGAAACTTGGCATGCTATCATGGAGCGGCATCAACATGCCGTGGTACAAATTTTGTACCATTTGGGGCAGGTTTGGGTATATGCTTCTCACAAACCGGAGCTTCTAACAACAAGCATGCTGGTTTTCGGTAGGGAACGTCCCACCTTTGGGGACGAAACGATATCCATTGCCTCTTATTGCTTTCAAAAAAAATTCTCGTGGCAACATAGAACAACAGGAGTGTTGTGTGAATTTTTGTTATTTTTCGGGGTTCATTTGGATAATTTTATGCATTAACTCGATTTTCAGTGCATTTTATGTGCATAATTCATATTTGAACTACATGCAGATGCTTCAGTGCATATAAATTGGTTGAAAAATCAAATTTGTGTCATCGGGTACAGGCTTAGGTCCCATGCAAGAAATGGGCATGAATTTCAAACACCGGGGCACCGTTTTTAGCCGGCAAAACATTGAGATGCCAGGTTTTTGAATTCTAGTAAATCCAAAACTCGTCTGAAATTCATGAAACTTGGCATGCTATCATGGAGCGGCATCAACATGCCGTGGTACAAATTTTGTCCCATTTGGGGAAGGTTTGGGTATATGCTTCTCACAAACCGGAGCTTCTCAAAACAAGCATGATGATGTTCGGTAGGGAACGTCCCACCTTTGGGCACGAAACGACATCCATTGCCTCTTATTGCTTTCAATTTTTTTCTCGTGTCAACATATAACAACCGGAGTGTTGTGTGATTTTATTTATTTTTTGGGGTTCGTTTGGACATTTTTATGCATTAACTAAGTTTTCGATGCATTTTATGTGCATAATTCAAATTTGAACTACATGCAAATGCTCTAGTGCATATAAATTGGTTGAAAAATCAAATATGTGTCCTTGAGTTCATGCTTTGGTCCCATGCAAGAAATGCGAATGAATTTCAAACACCGGGGCACCGTTGATTGCCGGCAAAACATTGAGATGCCTGCTTTTTAAATTCTAGTAAATCCAAAACTCCTCCGAAATTCATGAAAATTGGCATGCTATCATGGAGCGGCAGCAACGTGCTGTGGTAAAATTTTTGTCCCATTTGGGGCAGGTTTGGGTATATGCTTCTCACAAACCGGAGCTTCTCACAACAAGGATGATTGTTTTCGGTAGGGAACGTCCCACCTTTGGGGACGAAACGATATCCATTGCCTCTTATTGCTTTCAATTTTTTTTCATGTCAACATAGAACAACAGGAGTGTTGTGTGAATTTTTTTGATTTTTTGGGGTTCGTTTGGACATTTTTATGCATTAACTGAGTTTTCACTGCATTTTATGTGCACAATTCAAATTTGAACTACATGCACATGCTCCAGTTCATATAAATTGGTTGAAAAATCAAATTTGTGTCCTTGGGTGCATGCTTAGGTCCCATGCAAGAAATGGGCATGAATTTCAAACACCGGGGCACCGTTGAATGCCGACAAAACATTGAGATGCCAGGTTTTTAAATTCTAGTAAATCCAAAACTCGTATGAAATTCATAAAACTTGGCATGCTATCATGGAGCGGCATCAACATGCCGTGGTACAAATTTTGTCGCATTTGGGGTAGGTTTGGGTATATGCTTCTCACAAACAGGAGCTTCTGAGAACAAGCATGATGGTTTTCGGTAGGGAACGTCCCACCTTTGGGGACGAAACGATATCCATTGCCTCTTATTGCTTTCAAATCTTTTTCTCGTGTCAACATAGAACAACAGGAGTGTTGTGTGAGTTTTTGTGATTTTTCAGGGATCGTCTGGACATTTTTATGCATTAACTGAGTTTTCAGTGCATTTTATATGCACAATTCAAATTTGAACTACATGCACATGCTCCAGTGCATATAAATTGGTTGAAAAATCAAATCTGTGTCCTTGGGTGCATTCTTAGGTCCCATGCAAGAAATGGGCATGAATTGCAAACACCGGGGCACCGTTGATTGCCGGCAAAACATTGAGATGCCTGGTTTTTAAAATCCAGTAAATCCAAAACTCGTCTGAAATTCCTGAAAATCGGCATGCTATCATGGAGCGGCAGCAACATGCTGTGGTACAAATTTTGTCCCATTTGGGGCAGGTTTGGGTATATGCTTCTCACAAACCGGAGCTTCTCACAATAAGCATGATGGTTTTCGGTAGGGAACGTCCCACCTTTGGGGACGAAACGATATCCATTGCCTCTTATTGCTTTCAATTTTTTTTCTCGTGTCAACATAGAATAACAAGAGTGTTGTGTGAATTTTTGTGATTTTTCGGGTTCGTTTCGACATTTTTATGCATTAACTGAGTTCTCACTGCATTTTATGTGCACAATTCAAATTTGAACTACGTGCACATGCTCCAGTTCATATAAATTCGTTGAAAAATCAAATTTGTGTCCTTGGGTGCATGCTTAGATCCCATGCAAGAAATGGGAATGAATTTCAAACACCGGGGCACTGTTGATTGCCAGCAAAACATTGAGATGCCTCGTTTTTAAATTCTAGTAAATCCAAAACTCATCTGAAATTCATGAAACTTGGCATGCTATCATTGAGGGGCATCAACATGCCGTGGTACAAATTTTGTCCCATTTGGGGCAGGTTTGGGTATATGCTTCTCACAAACCGGAGCTTCTCAGAACAAGCATGATGGTTTTTGGTAGGGAATGTCCCACCTTTGGGGACGAAACGATATCCATTGCCTTTTATTGCTTTTAATTTTTTTCTCATGTCAACATAGAACAACAAGAGTGTTGTGTGAAGTTTTGTGATTTTTCGGGGTTCGTTTGGACATTTTTATGCATTAACTGAGTTTTCAATGCATTTTATGTGCATAATTCAAATTTGAACTACATGCACATGCTCTAGTGCATATAAATGCTTGACAAATCAAATCTGTGTCCTTGGGTGCATGCTTAGGTCCCATGCAAGAAATGGGAATGAATTTCAAACACCGGGGCACCGTTGATTGCCGGCAAAACATTGGGATGCCTGGTTTTTAGATTCTAGTAAATCCAAAACTCGTCTGAAATTCATGAAACTTGGCATGCTATCATGGAGCGGCATCAACATGCCGTGGTACAAATTTTGTCCCCTTTGGGGCAGGTTTGGGTATATGCTTCTCACAAACCGGAGCTTCTCACAACAAGCATGATGGTTTTCGGTAGGGAACGTCCCACCTTTGGGGACGAAACAATATCCATTGCCTCTTATTGCTTTCAATTTTTTTTCTCGTGTCAACATAGAACAACAGGAGTGTTGTGTGAATTTTTATGATTTTCCGGGGTTCGTTTGGACATTTTTATGCATTAACTGAGTTTTCAATGCATTTTATGTGCATAATTCAAATTTGAACAACATGCACATGCTCCAGTGCATATAAATTGGTTGCAAAATCAAATTTGTGTCGTTGGGTGCATGCTTAGCTCACAATCAAGAAATGGGCATGAATTTTAAACACCGGGGCACCGTTGATTGCCGGTAAAACATTGAGATGCCTGGTTTTTAAATTCTAGTAAATCCAAAACTCGTCTGAAATTCATGAAACTTGGCATGCTATCATGGAGCGGCATCAACATGCCGTGGTACAAATTTTGTACCATTTGGGGTAGGTTTGGGTATATGCTTCTCACAAACCGGAGCTTCTAACAATAAGCATGCTGGTTTTCGGTAGGGAACGTCCCACCTTTGGGGACGAAACGATATCCATTGCCTCTTATTGCTTTCAAAAAAAATTCTCGTGTCAACATAGAACAACAGGAGTGTTGTGTGAATTTTTGTTATTTTTCGGGGTTCATTTGGACAATTTTATGCATTAACTCGATTTTCAGTGCATTTTATGTGCATAATTCATATTTGAACTACATGCAGATGCTTCAGTGCATATAAATTGGTTGAAAAATCAAATTTGTGTCATCGGGTACAGGCTTAGGTCCCATGCAAGAAATGGGCATGAATTTCAAACACCGGGGCACCGTTTTTAGCCGGCAAAACATTGAGATGCCAGGTTTTTGAATTCTAGTAAATCCAAAACTCGTCTGAAATTCATGAAACTTGGCATGCTATCATCGAGCGGCATCAACATGCCGTGGTACAAATTTTGTCCCATTTGGGGAAGGTTTGGGTATATGCTTCTCACAAACCGGAGCTTCTCAAAACAAGCATGATGATTTTCGGTAGGGAACGTCCCACCTTTGGGGACGAAACGACATCCATTGCCTCTTATTTCTTTCAATTTTTTTCTCGTGTCAACATATAACAACCGGAGTGTTGTGTGATTTTTTTATTTTTCGGGGTTCGTTTGGACATTTTTATGCATTAACTAAGTTTTCAATGCATTTTATGTGCATAATTCAAATTTGAACTACATGCAAATGCTCCAGTGCATATAAATTGGTTGAAAAATCAAATATGTGTCCTTGAGTTCATGCTTAGGTCCCATGCAAGAAATGCGAATGAATTTCAAACACCGGGGCACCGTTGATTGCCGGCAAGACATTGAGATGCCTGGTTTTTAAATTCTAGTAAATCCAAAACTCCTCCGAAATTCATGAAAATTGGCATGCTATCATGGAGCGGCAGCAACGTGCTGTGGTACAAATTTTTTTCGTGTCAACATAGAACAACAGGAGTGTTGTGTGAATTTTTGTGATTTTTCGGGGTTCGTTTGGACATTTTTATGTATTAACTGAGTTTTCACTGCATTTTATGTGCACAATTCAAATTTGAACTACATGCACATGCTCCAGTTCATATAAATTGGTTGAAAAACCAAATTTGTGTCCTTGGGTGCATGCTTAGGTCCCATGCAAGAAATGGGCATGAATTTCAAACACCGGGGCACCGTTGAATGCCGACAAAACATTGAGATGCCAGGTTTTTAAATTCTAGTAAATCCAAAACTCGTATGAAATTCATAAAACTTGGCATGCTATCATGGAGCGGCATCAACATGCCGTGGTACAAATTTTGTCGCATTTGGGGTAGGTTTGGGTATATGCTTCTCACAAACAGGAGCTTCTGAGAACAAGCATGATGGTTTTCAGTAGGGAACGTCCCACCTTTGGGGACGAAACGATATCCATTGCCTCTTATTGCTTTCAAATCTTTTTCTCGTGTCAACATAGAACAACAGGAGTGTTGTGTGAGTTTTTGTGATTTTTCAGGGATCGTCTGGACATTTTTATGCATTAACTGAGTTTTCAGTGCATTTTATATGCACAATTCAAATTTGAACTACATGCACATGCTCCAGTGCATATAAATTGGTTGAAAAATCAAATCTGTGTCCTTGGGTGCATTCTTAGGTCCCATGCAAGAAATGGGCATGAATTGCAAACACCGGGGCACCGTTGATTGCCGGCAAAACATTGAGATGCCTGGTTTTTAAAATCCAGTAAATCCAAAACTCGTCTGAAATTCTTGAAAATCGGCATGCTATCATGGAGCGGCAGCAACATGCTGTGGTACAAATTTTGTCCCATTTGGGGCAGGTTTGGGTATATGCTTCTCACAAACCGGAGCTTCTCACAACAAGCATGATGGTTTTCGGTAGGGAACGTCCCACCTTTGGGGACGAAACGATATCCATTGCCTCTTATTGCTTTCAATTTTTTTCTCGTGTCAACATAGAACAACAGGAGTGTTGTGTGAATTTTTGTGATTTTTCGGGGTTCGTTTGGACATTTTTATGCATTAACTCAGTTCTCACTACATTTTATGTGCACAATTCAAATTTGAACTACGTGCACATGCTCCAGTTCATATAAATTGGTTGAAAAATCAAATTTGTGTCCTTGGGTGCATGCTTAGGTCCCATGCAAGAAATGGGCATGAATTTCAAACACCGGGGCACCGTTGAATGCCGGCAAAACATCGAGATGCCAGGTTTTTAAATTCTAGTAAATCCAAAACTCGTCTGAAATTCATGAAACTTGGCATGCTATCATGGAGCGGCATCAACATGCCGTGGTACATATTTTGTCCCATTTGGGGCAGGTCTCGGTATATGCTTCTCGCAAACCGGAGCTTCTGACAACAAGCATGATGGTTTTCGGTAGGGAACGTCCCACCTTTGGGGACGAAACGATATCCATTGCCTCTTATTGCTTTCAAGTTTTTTTTCTCGTGTCAACATAGAACAACAGCAGTGTTGTGTGAATTGTTGAGAATTTTCGGGGTTCGTTTTGATATTTTTCTGCATTAACTGAGTTTTCAATGCATTTATGTGCATAATTCAAATTTGAACTACATGCAAATGCCCCAGTGCATATAAATTGGTTGAAAAAAATCAAATCTGTGTCCTTGGGTGCATGCTTAGGTCCCATGTAAGAAATGGGAATGAATTTCAAACACCGGGGCACCGTTGATTGCCGGCAAAACATTGAGATGCCTCATTTTTAAATTCTAGTAAATCCAAAACTCATCTAAAATTCATGAAACATGGCATGCTATCATGGAGCGGCATCAACATGCCGTGGTATAAATTTTGTCCCATTTGGGGCAGGTTTGGGTATATGCTTCTCACAAACCGGAGCTTCTCACAACAAGCATGATGGTTTTCGGTAGGGAACGTCCCACCTTTGGGGACGAAACGATATTCATTGCCTCTTATTGCTTTCAATTTTTTTTCTCGTGTCAACATAGAACAACAGGAGTGTTGTGTGAATTTTTGTGATTTTTTGGGGTTTGTTTGGACATTTTTATGCATTAACTGAGTTTTCAATGCATTTTATGTGCATAATTCAAATTGAAACTACATGCACATGCTCTAGTGCATACAAATTGGTTGAAAAATCAAATATGTGTCCTTGGGTGGATGCTTAGGTCCCATGCAAGAAATGGGCATGAATTGCAAACACTGGGGCACCATTGATTGCTGGCAAAACATTGAGATGCCTAGTTTTTAAATTCTAGTAAATCCAAAACTCGTCTGAAATTCATGAAAATTGGCATGCTATCATGGAGCGGCATCAACATGGCGTGGTCCAAATTTTTTCCCGTTTGGGGCAGGTTTGGGTATATGCTTCTCACAAACCGGAGCTTCTGACAACAAGCATGATGGTTTTCGGTAGGGAACGTCCCACCTTTGGGGACAAAACAATATCCATTGCCTCTTATTGCTTTCAATTTTTTTTCTCGTGTGAACATAGAACAACAGGAGTGTTGTGTGAATTTTTATGAATTTTCGGGGTTCGTTTGGACATTTTTATGCATTAACTGAGTTTTCAATGCATTTTATGCGCATAATTCAAATTTGAACTACATGCACATGCTCCAGTGCATATAAATTGGTTGAAAAATCAAATTTGTGTCATCGGGTGCTGGCTTAGGTCCCATGCAAGAAATGGGCATGAATTTCAAACACCGGGGCACCGTTGATTGCCGGCAAAACATTGAGATGCCAGGTTTTTAAATTCTAGTAAATCCAAAACTCGTCTGAAAATCAAGAAACTTGGCATGCTATCATGGAGCGGCATCAACATGCCGTGGTACAAATTTTGTCCCATTTGGGGCAGGTTTGGGTATATGCTTCTCACAAACCGGAGCTTCTCACAACAAGCATGATGATTTTCGGTAGGTAACGTCCCACCTTTGGGGATGAAACGACATACATTGCCTCTTATAGCTTTCAATTTATTTTTTCTCGTGTCAACATATAACAACAGGAGTGTTGTGTGATTTTTTTATTTTTCGGGGTTCGTTTGGACATTTTTATGCATTAACTGAGTTTTCAATGCATTTTATGTGCATAATTCAAATTTGAACTACATGCAAATGCTCTAGTGCATATAAATTGGTTGAAAAATCAAATATGTGTGCTTGAGTTCATGCTTAGGTCCCATGCAAGAAATGCGGGTGAATTTCAAACACCGGGGCACCGTTGATTGCCGGCAAAACATTGAGATGCCTGGTTTTTAAATTCTAGTAAATCCAAAACTCCTCCGAAATTCATGAAAATTGCCATGCTATCATGGAGCGGCAGCAACATGCTGTGGTACAAATTTTGTCCCATTTGGGGCAGGTTTGCGTATATGCTTCTCACAAACCGGAGCTTCTCACAACAAGGATGATGGTTTTCGGTAGGGAACGTCCCACCTTTGGGGACGAAACGATATCCATTGCCTCTTATTGCTTTCAATTTTTTTTCGTGTCAACATAAAACAACAGGAGTGTTGTGTGAATTTTTCTGATTTTTCGGGGTTCGTTTGGACATTTTTATGCATTAACTGAGTTTTCACTGCATTTTATGTGCACAATTCAAATTTGAACTACATGCACATGCTCCAGTTCATATAAATTGGTTGAAAAATCAAATTTGTGTCCTTGGGTGCATGCTTAGGTCCCATGGAAGAAATGGGCATGAATTTGAAACACCGGGGCACCGTTCAATGCCGACAAAACATTGAGAAGCCAGGTTTTTAAATTCTAGTAAATCCAAAACTCATATGAAATTCATGAAACTTGGCATGCTATCATGGAGCGGCATCAACATGCCGTGGTACAAATTTTGTCGCATTTGGGGTAGGTTTGGGTATATGCTTCTCACAAACAGGAGCTTCTGAGAACAAGCATGATGGTTTTCGGTAGGGAACGTCCCACCTTTGGGGACGAAACGATATCCATTGCCTCTTATTGCTTTCAAGTTTTTTTCTCGTGTCAACATAGAACAACAGGAGTGTTGTGTGAATTTTTATGATTTTCCGGGGTCCGTTTGGACATTTTTATGCATTAACTGAGTTTTCAATACATTTTATGTGCATAATTCAAATTTGAACAACATGCACATGCTCCAGTGCATATAAATTGGTTGCAAAATCAAATTTGTGTCGTTGGGTGCATGCTTAGCTCACAATCAAGAAATGGGCATGAATTTCAAACACCGGGGCACCGTTGATTGCGGGTAAAACTTTGAGATGCCTGGTTTTTAAATTCTAGTAAATCCAAAACTCGTCTGAAATTCATGAAACTTGGCATGCTATCATGGAGCGGCATCAACATGCCGTGGTACAGATTTTGTACCATTTGGGGCAGGTTTGGGTATATGCTTCTCACAAACCGGAGCTTCTAACAACAAGCATGCTGGTTTTCGGTACGGAACGTCCCACCTTTGGGGACGAAACGATATCCATTGCCTCTTATGGCTTTCAATTTTTTTTCTCGTGTCAACATAGAACAACAGGAGTGTTGTGTGAATTTTTATGATTTTCCGGGGTTCGTTTGGACATTTTTATGCATTAACTGAGTTTTCAATGCATTTTATGTGCATAATTCAAATTTGAACAACATGCACATGCTCCAGTGCATATAAATTGGTTGCAAAATCAAATTTGTGTCGTTGGGTGCATGCTTAGCTCACAATCAAGAAATGGGCATGAATTTCAAACACCGGGGCACCGTTGATTGCCGGTAAAACATTGAGATGCCTGGTTTTTAAATTCTAGTAAATCCAAAACTCGTCTGAAATTCATGAAACTTGGCATGCTATCATGGAGCGGCATCAACATGCCGTGGTACAAATTTTGTACCATTTGGGGCAGGTTTGGGTATATGCTTCTCACAAACCGGAGCTTCTAACAACAAGCATGCTGGTTTTCGGTACGGAACGTCCCACCTTTGGGGACGAAACGATATCCATTGCCTCTTATTGCTTTCAAAAAAATTCTCGTGTCAACATAGAACAACAGGAGTGTTGTGTGAATTTTTGTTATTTTTCGGGGTTCACTTGGACAATTTTATGCATTAACTCGATTTTCAGTGCATTTTATGTGCATAATTCATATTTGAACTACATGCAGATGCTTCAGTGCATATAAATTGGTTGAAAAATCAAATTTGTGTCATCGGGTACAGGCTTAGGTCCCATGCAAGAAATGGGCATGAATTCCAAACACCGGGGCACCGTTTATTGCCGGCAAAACATTGAGATGCCAGGTTTTTGAATTATAGTAAATCCAAAACTCGTCCGAAATTCATGAAACTTGGCATGCTATCATGGAGCGGCATCAACATGCCGTGGTACAAATTTTGTCCCATTTGGGGCAGGTTTGGGTATATACTTCTCACAAACCGGAGCTTCTCAAAACAAGCATGATGATTTTCGGTAGGGAACGTCCCACCTTTGGGGACGAAACGACATCCATTGCCTCTTATTGCTTTCAATTTTTTTCTCATGTCAACATATAACAACCGGAGTGTTGTGTGATTTTTTTTATTTTTCGGGGTTCGTTTGGACATTTTTATGCGTTAACTAAGTTTTCAATGCATTTTATGTGCATAATTCAAATTTGAACTACATGCAAATGCTCCAGTGCATATAAATTGGTTGAAAAATCAAATATGTGTCCTTGAGTTCATGCTTAGGTCCCATGCAAGAAATGCGAATGAATTTCAAACACCGGGGCACCGTTGATTGCCGGCAAAACATTGAGATGCCTGGTTTTTAAATTCTAGTAAATCCAAAACTCCTCCGAAATTCATGAAACTTGGCATGCTATCATTGAGCGGCATCAACATGCCGTGGTACAAATTTTGTCGCATTCGGGGTAGGTTTGGGTATATGCTTCTCACAAACAGGAGCTTCTGAGAACAAGCATGATGGTTTTCGGTAGGGAACGTCCCACCTTTGGGGACGAAACGATATCCATTGCCTCTTATTGCTTTCAAGTTTTTTTTCTCGTGTCGACATAGAACAACAGAAGTGTTGTGTGAATTGTTGTGAATTTTCGGGGTTCGTTTGGATATTTTTATGCATTAACTGAGTTTTCAATGCATTTATCTGCATAATTCAAATTTGAACTACATGCACATGCTCCAGTGCATATAAATTGGTTGAAAAAAAATCAAATCTGTGTCCTTGGGTGCATGCTTAGATCCCATGCAAGAAATGGGAATGAATTTCAAACACCGGGGCACCGTTGATTGCCAGCAAAACATTGAGATGCCTCGTTTTTAAATTCTAGTAAATCCAAAACTCATCTGAAATTCATGAAACTTGGCATGCTATCATTGAGGGGCATCAACATGCCGTGTTACAAATTTTGTCCCATTTGGGGTAGGTTTGGGTATATGCTTCTCACAAACCGGAGCTTCTCACAACAAGCATGATGGTTTTTGGTAGGGAACGTCCCACCTTTGGGGACGAAACGATATCCATTGCCTTTTATTGCATTTTATGTGTGAAGTTTTGTGATTTTTCAGAGTTTTCAATGCATTTTATGTGCATAATTCAAATTTGAACTACATGCACATGCTCTAGTGCATATAAATTGCTTGAAAAATCAAATCTGTGTCCTTGGTTGCATGCTTAGGTCCCATGCAAAAAATGGGAATGAATTTCAAATAACGGGGCACCGTTGATTGCCGGCAAAACATTGGGATGCCTGGTTTTTAAATTCTAGTAAATCCAAAACTCGCCCGAAATTCATGAAACTTGGCATGCTATCATGGAGGGGCATCAACATGCCGTGGTACAAATTTTTTCCCCTTTGGGGCAGGTTTTGGTATATGCTTCTCACAAACCGGAGCTTCTCACAACAAGCATGATGGTTTTCGGTAGGGAACGTCACACCTTTGTGGACGAAACGATATTCATTGCCTCTTATTGCTTTCAATTTTTTTTCTTGTGTCAACATAGAACAACAGGAGTGTTGTGTGAATTTTTGTGATTTTTCAGGGTTCGTTTGGACATTTTTATGCTTTAACTGAGTTTTCAATGCATTTTATGTGCATAATTCAAATTTGAACTACATGCACATGCTCCAGTGCCTACAAATTGGTTGAAAAATCAAATTTGTGTCCTTGGGTGCATCCTTAGGTCCCGTGCAAGAAATGGGCATGAATTGCAAGCACCGGGGCACCATTGATTGCTGGCAAAACATTGAGATGCCTAGTTTTTAAATTCTAGTAAATCCAAAACTCGTGTGAAATTCATGAAAATTGGCATGCTATCATGGAGCGGCATCAACATGCCGTGGTACAAATTTTTTCCCGTTTGGGGCAGGTTTGGGTATATGCTTCTCACAAACCGGAGCTTCTGACAACAAGCATGATGATTTTCGGTAGGGAACATCCGACCTTTGGGGACGAAACAATATCCATTGCCTCTTATTGCTTTCAATTTTTTTTCTCGTGTCAACATAGAACAACAGGAGTGTTGTGTGAATTTTTATGATTTTCCGGGGTTCGTTTGGACATTTTTATGCATTAACTAAGTTTTCAATGCATTTTATGTGCATAATTCAAATTTGAACTACATGCACATGCTCCAGTGCATATAAATTGGTTGAAAAATCAAATCTGTATCCTTGGGTGCATGCTTAGGTCCCATGCAAGAAATGGGAATGAACTTCAAACACGGGGGCACCGTTGATTGCCGGCAAAACATTGAGATGCCTGGTTTTTAAATCCTAGTAAATCCAAAACTCGTCTGAAATACATGAAAGTTGGCATACAATCATGGAGCGGCAGCAACATGCTGTGGCACAAATTTTGTCCCATTTGAGGCAGGTTTGGGTATATGCTTCTCACAAATTGGAGCTTCTCACAAGAAGCATGATGGTTTTCGGTAGGGAACGTCCTCCCTTTGGGGATGAAACGATATCCATTGCCTCTTATTGCTTTCAAATCTTTTTCTCGTGTCAACATAGAACAACAGGAGTGTTGTGTGAGTTTTTGTGATTTTTCGGGGTTTGTTTGGACATTTTTATGCATTAACTGAGTTTTCAGTGCATTTTATGTGCATAATTCAAATTTGAACTACATGCACATGCTCCAGTGCATATAAATTGGTTGAAAAATCAAATTTGTGTCCTTGGGTGCATGCTTAGCTCACATGCAAGAAATGGGCATGAATTTCATACACCGTTGATTGCCGGCAAAACATTGAGATGCCTGGTTTTTAAATTCTAGTAAATCCAAAACTCGTCTGAAATTCATGAAAATTGGCATGCTATCATGGAGCGGCATCAACATGCTGTGGTACAATTTTGTCCCATTTGGGATAGGTTTGGGTATATGCTTCTCACAAACCGGAGGTTCTCACAACAAGCATGATGGTTTTCGGTAGGGAACGTCCACCTTAGGGGACGAAACGATATCCATTGCCTCTTATTGCTTTCAAAAAAATTTGTCGTCTCAACATAGAATAGCAGGAGTGTTGCGTGAATTTTTGTGATTTTTTAGGGTTCGTCTCGACATTTTTATGCATTAACTGAGTTTTCAGTGCATTTTATGTGCACAATTAAACTTTGAACTACATGCACATGCTCTAGTGCATATAAATTGCTTCAAAAATCAAATCTGTGTCCTTGGGTGCATGCTTAGGTCCCATGCAAGAAATGGGAATGAATTTCATACACCGGGGCACCGTTGATTGCCCGCAAAACACTGAGATGCCTGGTTTTTGAATTCTAGTAAATCCAAAACTCGTCCGAAATTCATGAAACTTGGCATGCTATCATGGAGCGGCAGCAACATGCCGTGGTACAAATTTTGTCCCATTTGGGGCAGGTTTGGCTATATGCTTCTCACAAACCGGAGCTTCTCACAACAAGCATGATGGTTTTCGGTAGGGAACGTCCCACCTTTGGGGACGAAACGATATTCATTGCCTCTTATTGCTTTCAATTTTTGTTTCTCGTGTCAACATAGAACAACAGGAGTGTTGTGTGAATTTTTGTAATTTTTTGGGGTTCGTTTGGACATTTTTATGCATTAACTGAGATTTCAATGCATTTTATGTGCATAATTCAAATTTAAACTACATGCACATGCTCTAGTGCATACAAATTGGTTGAAAAATCAAATTTGTGTCCTTGGGTGCATGCTTAGGTCCCATGCAAGAAATGGGCATGAATTGTAAACACCGGGGCACCATTGATTGCCGGCAAAACATTGAGATGCCTGGTTTTGAAATTCTAGTAAATCCAAAACTCGTCTGAAATTCATGAAAATTGGCATGCTATCATGGAGCGGCATCAACATGCTGTGGTACAAATTTTGTCCCCTTTGGGACAGGTTTGGGTATATGCTTCTCAGAAACCGGAGCTTCTCACAACAAGCATGATGGTTTTCGGTAGGGAACGTGCACCTTAGGGGATGAAACGATATCCATTGCATCTTATTGCCTTCAAAAAAAAATCTGGTCTCAACATAGAATAACAGGAGTGTTGTGTGAATTTTTGTGATTTTTCAGGGTTCGTCTGGACATTTTTATTCATTAACTGAGTTTTCAGTGCATTTTATGTGCACAATTCAAATTTGAACTACATGCACATGCTCTAGTGCATATAAATTGGTTGAAAAATCAAATTTGTGTCCTTGGGTGCATTCTTAGGTCCCATGCAAGAAATGGGCATGAATTGCAAATACCGGGGCACCGTTGATTGCCGGCAAAACATTGAGATGCCTGGTTTTTAAATTCTAGCAAATCCAAAACTCGTCTGAAATTCATGAAAATTGGCATGCTATCATGGAGCGGCAGCAACATGCTGTGGTACAAATTTTGTCCCATTTGGGGCAGGTTTGGGTATATGCTTCTCACAAACCGGAGCTTCTCACAACAAGCATGATGGTTTTCGGTAGGGAACGTCCCACCTTTGGGGACGAAACGATATCCATTACCTCTTATTGCTTTCAATTTTTTTCTCGTGTCAACATAGAACAACAGGAGTGTTGTGTGAATTTTTGTGATTTTTCGGGGGTCGTTTGGACATTTTTATGCATTAACTGAGTTTTCAGTGCATTTTATGTGCACAATTCAAATTTGAACTACATGCACATGCTCCAGTTCATATAAATTGGTTGAAAAATCAAATTGGTGTCCTTGGGTGCGTGCTTAGGTCCCATGCAAGAAATGGGCATGAATTTCGAACACCGGGGCACCGTTGAATGCCGGCAAAACATTGAGTTGCCAGGTTTTTAAATTCTAGTAAATCCAAAACTCGTCTGAAATTCATGAAACTTGGCATGCTATCATGGAGCAGCATCAACATGCCGTGGTACAAATTTTGTCCCATTTGAGGCAGGTTTGGGTATATGCTTCTCACAAACTGGAGCTTCTGACAACAAGCATGATGGTTTTCGGTAGGGAACGTCCACCTTTGGGGACGAAACGATATCCATTGCCTCTTATTGCTTTCAAAAAAAATTCTCGTCTCAAGATAGAACAACAGGAGTGTTGTGTGAATTTTTGTGATTTTTCTGGGTTCGTCTGGACATTTTTCTGCATTAACTGAGTTTTCAGTGCATTTTATGTGCACAATTCAAATTGGAACTACATGCACATGCTCAAGTGCATATAAATTGGTTGAAAAAAAATCAAATCTGTGTCCTTGGGTGCATTCTTAGGTCCCATGCAAGAAATGGGCATGAATTGCAAACACCGGGGCATCGTTGATTGCCGGCAAAACATTGAGATGCCTGGTTTTTACATTCTAGTAAATCCAAAACTCGTCTGAAATACATGAAAATTGGCATGCTATCATGGAGCGGCAGCAACATGCTGTGGTACAAATCTTTCCCATTTGGGGCAGGTTTGGGTATATGCTTCTCACAAACCGGAGCTTCTCACAATAAGCATGATGGTTTTCGGTAGGGAACGTCCCACCTTTGGGGACGAAATGATATCCATTGCCTCCTATTGCTATCAAGTTTTTTTTCTCGTGTCAACATAGAACAACACGAGTGTTGTGTGAATTTTTATGAATTTTCGGGGTTCGTTTGGATATTTTTATGCATTAACTGAGTTTTCAATGCATTTATGTGCATAATTCAAATTTGAACTACATGCACATGCTCCAGTGCATATAAATTTGTTGAAAAAATGAAATCTGTGTCCTTGGGTGCATGCTTAGGTCCCATGCAAGAAATGGGAATGAATTTCAAACACCGGGGCACCGTTGACTGCCGGCTAAACATTGAGATGCCTCGTTTTTAAATTCTAGTAAATCCAAAACTCGTCTGAAATTCATGAAAATTGGCATGCTATCATGGAGCGGCAGCAACATGCTGTGGTACAAATTTTGTCCCATTTGGGGCAGGTTTGGGTATATGCTTCTCACAAACCGGAGCTTCTCACAACAAGCATGATGGTTTTCGGTAGGGAACGTCCCACCTTTGGGGACGAAACGATATCCATTGCCTCTTATTGCTTTTAATTTTTTTCTCATGTCAACGTAGTACAACAGGAGTGTTGTGTGAAGTTTTGTGATTTTTCGGGGTTCGTTTGGACATTTTTATGCATTAGCTGAGTTTTCAATGCATTTTATGTGCATAATTCAAATCTGAACTACATGCACATGCTCTAGTGCATATAAATTGCTTGAAAAATCAAATCTGTGTCCTTGGGTGCATGTTTAGGTCCCATGCAAGAAATGGGAATGAATTTCAAACACCGGGGCACCGTTGATTGCCGGCCAAACATTGGGATCCCTGGTTTTTAAATTCTAGTAAATCCAAAACTCGTCTGAAATTCATGAAACTTGGCATGCTATCATGGAGCGGCATCGACATGCCGTGGTACAAATTTTGTCCCATTTGGGGCAGGTTTGGGTATATGCTTCTCACAAACCGGAGCTTCTCACAACAAGCATGATGGTTTTCGGTAGGGAACGTCCCACCTTTGGCGAAGAAACGAGATTCATTGCCTCTGATTGCTTTCAATTTTTGTTTCTCGTGTCAACATAGAACAACAGGAGTGTTGTGTGAATTTTTGTGATTTTTCGGGGTTCCTTTGGACATTTTTATGCATTAACTGAGTTTTCAATGCATTTTATGCGCATAATTCAATTTTGAACTACATGCACATGCTCTAGTGCATACAAATTGGTTGAAAAATCAAATTCGTGTCCTTGGGTGCATGCTTAGGTCCCATGCAAGAAATGGGCATGAATTGCAAACACCGGGGCACCATTGATTGCTGGCAAAACATTGAAATGCCTAATTTTTAAATTCTAGTAAATCCAAAACTCGTATGAAATTCATGAAAATTGGCATGCTATCATGGAGCGGCATCAACATGCCGTGGTGCAAATTTTGTCCCGTTTGGGGCAGGTTTGGGTATATGCTTCTCACAAACCGGAGCTTCTGACAACAAGCATGATGGTTTTTGGTAGGGAACGTCCCACCTTTGGGGACGAAACGATATCCATTGCCTCTTATTGCTTTCAAAAAAATTCTCGTCTCAAGATGGAACAACAGGAGTGTTGTGTGAATTTTTGTGATTTTTCTGGGTTCGTCTGGACATTTTTCTGCATTAACTGAGTTTTCAGTGCATTTTATGTGCACAATTCAAATTGGAACTACATGCACATGCTCCAGTGCATATAAATTGGTTGAAAAAAATCAAATCTGTGTCCTTGGGTGCATTCTTAGGTCCCATGCAAGAAATGGGCATGAATTGCAAACACCGGGGCACCGTTGATTGCCGCCAAAACATTGAGATGCCTGGTTTTTACATTGTAGTAAATCCAAAACTCGTCTGAAATACATGAAAATTGGCATGCTATCATGGAGCGGCAGCAACATGCTGTGGTACAAATTTTTCCCATTTGGGGCAGGTTTGGGTATATGCTTCTCACAAACCGGAGCTTCTCACAACAAGCATGATGGTTTTCGGTAGGAAACGTCCCACCTTTGGGGACGAAACGATATCCATTGCCTCCTATTGCTTTCAAGTTTTTTTTCTCGTGTCAACATAGAACAACACGAGTGTTGTGTGAATTTTTATGAATTTTCGGGGTTCGTTTGGATATTTTTATGCATTAACTGAGTTTTCAATGCATTTATGTGCATAATTCAAATTTGAACTACATGCACATGCTCCAGTGCATATAAATTTGTTGAAAAAATGAAATCTGTGTCCTTGGGTGCATGCTTAGGTCCCATGCAAGAAATGGGAATGAATTTCAAACACCGGGGCACCGTTGACTGCCGGCTAAACATTGAGATGCCTCGTTTTTAAATTCTAGTAAATCCAAAACTCATCTGAAATTCATGAAACTTGGCATGCTATCATGGAGCGGCATCAACATGCCGTGGTACAAATTTTGTCCCATTTGGGGCAGGTTTGGGTATATGCTTCTCACAAACCGGAGCTTCTCACAACAAGCATGATGGTTTTCGGTAGGGAACGTCCCACCTTTGGGGACGAAACGATATCCATTGCCTCTTATTGCTTTTAATTTTTTTCTCATGTCAACATAGTACAACAGGAGTGTTGTGTGAAGTTTTGTGATTTTTCGGGGTTCGTTTGGACATTTTTATGCATTAGCTGAGTTTTCAATGCATTTTATGTGCATAATTCAAATCTGAACTACATGCACATGCTCTAGTGCATATAAATTGCTTGAAAAATCAAATCTGTGTCCTTGGGTGCATGTTTAGGTCCCATGCAAGAAATGGGAATGAATTTCAAACACCGGGGCACCGTTGATTGCCGGCAAAACATTGGGATCCCTGGTTTTTAAATTCTAGTAAATCCAAAACTCGTCTGAAATTCATGAAACTTGGCATGCTATCATGGAGCGGCATCGACATGCCGTGGTACAAAATTTGTCCCATTTGGGGCAGGTTTGGGTATATGCTTCTCACAACAAGCATGATGGTTTTCGGTAGGGAACGTCCCACCTTTGGCGACGAAACGAGATTCATTGCCTCTTATTGCTTTCAATTTTTGTTTCTCGTGTCAACATAGAACAACAGGAGTGTTGTGTGAATTTTTGTGATTTTTCGGGGTTCCTTTGGACATTTTTATGCATTAACTGAGTTTTCAATGCATTTTATGCGCATAATTCAAATTTGAACTACATGCACATGCTCTAGTGCATACAAATTGGTTGAAAAATCAAATTCGTGTCCTTGGGTGCATGCTTAGGTCCCATGCAAGAAATGGGATGCAAACACCAGGGCACCATTGATTGCTGGCAAAACATTGAAATGCCTAATTTTTAAATTCTAGTAAATCCAAAACTCGTATGAAATTCATGAAAATTGGCATGCTATCATGGACCGGCATCAACATGCCGTGGTGCAAATTTTGTCCCGTTTGGGGCAGGTTTGGGTATATGCTTCTCACAAACCGGAGCTTCTGACAACAAGCATGATGGTTTTTGGTAGGGAACGTCCCACCTTTGGGGACGAAACGGTATCCATTGCCTCTTATTGCTTTCAAATTTTTTTCTCGTGTCAACATAGAACAACGAGAGTGTTGTGTGAATTTTTGTGCATTAACTGAGTTTTCAATGCATTTTATGTGCATAATTCAAATTCGAACTACATGCACATGCTCCAGTGCATATAAATTGGTTGAAAAATCAAATCTGTGTCCTTGGGTGCATGCTTAGGTCCCATGCAAGAAATGGGAATGGATTTCAAACACCGGGGCACCGTTGATTCCGGCAAAACACTGAGATGCCTGGTTTTTAAATTCTAGTAAATCGAAAACTCATCTGAAATTCATGAAACTTGGCATGCTATCATGGAGCGGTACCAACATGCCGTGGTACAAATTGTTTCCCATTTGGGGCAGGTTTGGGTATATGCTTCTCACAAACCGGAGCTTCTCACAACAAGCATGATGGTTTTCGGTAGGGAACGTCTACCTTTGGGGACGAAACGATATCCATTGCCTCTTATTGCTTTCAAATCTTTTTCTCGTGTCAACATAGAACAACAGGAGTGTTGTGCGAATTTTTGTGATTTTTCGGGGTTCGTTTGGACATTTTTACGCATTAACTGAGTTTTCAATGCATTTTATGTGCATAATTCAAATTGAACTACATGCACATGCTCCAGTGCATATAAATTGGTTGAAAAATCAAATATGTGTGCTTGAGTGCATTGCTATGTCCCATGCAAGAAATGGGAATGAATTTCAAACACCGGGGCACCGTTGATTGCCGGCAAAACATTGAGATGCCTGGTTTTTAAATTCTAGTAAATCCAAAACTCGTCTGAAATTCATGAAAATTGGCATGCTATCATGGAGAGGCAGCAACATGCTGTGGTACAAATTTTGTCCCATTTGGGGCAGGTTTGGGTATATGCTTCTCACAAACCGGAGCTTCTCACAACAAGCATGATGGTCTTCGGTAGGGAATGTCCCACCTTTGGGGACGAAACGATATCCATTGCCTCTTATTGCTTTCAATTTTTTTTCTCTTGTCAACATAGAACAACAGGAGTGTTGTGTGAATTTTTGTGATTTTTCGGGGTTCATTTGGACATTTTTATGGATTAACTGAGTTTTCAGTGCATTTTATGTGCACAATTTGAATTTGAATTACATGCACTTGCTCCTATGCATATAAATTGGTTGAAAAAACAAATTTGTGTCATTGGGTGCATGCTTAGGTCCCATGCAAGAAATGGGCATGAATTTCAAACACCGGGGCACCGTTGATTGCACGCAAAACATTGAGATGCCAGGTTTTTAAATTCTAGTAAATCCAAAACTCGTCTGATATTCATGAAAATTGGCATGCTATCATGGAGCAGCATCAACGTGCCGTGGTACAAATTTTGTCTCATTTAGGGGAAGTTTGGGTATATGCTTCTCACAAACCTGAGCTTCTAACAACAAGCATGATGGTTTTCGGTAGGTAACGTCCCACCTTTGGGGACAAAACGATAACCATTGCCTCTTATTGCTTTCAATTTTTTTTCTCGTGTCAACATAGAACAACAGGAGTGTTGCGTGAATTTTTGTGATTTTTCGAAGTTCGTTTGGACATTTTTATGCATTAGCTGAGTTATCAATGCATTTTATGTGCATAATTCAAATTCGAACTACATGCACATGTTGCAGTGCATATAAATTGGTTGAAAAATCAAATCTGTGTCCTTGGGTGCATGCTTAGGTCCCATGCAAGAAATGGGAATGAATTTAAAACAAAGGGGCACCGTTGTTTGCCGGCAAAACACGGAGATGCCTGGTTTTTAAATTCTAGTAAATCGAAAACCCGTCTCAAATTCATGAAACTTGGCATGCTATCATGGAGCGGCATCAACATGCTATGGTACAAATTGTTTCCCATTTGGGGCGGATCTGGGTATATGCTTCTCACAAACCGTAGCTTGTATCAACAAGCATGATGGTTTTCGGTGGGGAAGATCCCACCTTTGGGAACGAAACGATATCCATTGCCTCTTATTGCTTTCAAATTTTTTTCTCGTTTCAACATAGAACAACAGGAGTGTTGTGTGAATTTTTGTGATTTTCCGGGGTTCGTTTGGACATTTTTATGCATTAACTGAGTTTTCAATGCATTTTATGTGCATAATTCAAATTTGAACTACATGCACATGCTCCAGTGCATATAAATTGGTTGAAAAATCAAATATGTGTCCTTGGGTGCATGCTTATGTCCCATGCAAGAAATGGGAATGAATTTCAAACACCGGGGCACCGTTGATTGCCGGCAAAACATTGAGATGCCTGGTTTTTAAATTCTAGTAAATCCAAAACTCGTCTGAAATTCATGAAAATTGGCATGCTATCATGGAGCGGCAGCAACATGCTGTGGTACAAATTTTGTCCCATTTGGGGCAGGTTTGGGTATATGCTTCTCACAAACCGTAGCTTCTCACAACAAGCATGATGGTCTTCGGTAGGGAACGTCCCACCTTTGGGGACGAAAC
>NC_057802.1:193514598-193515150 GCF_018294505.1 Triticum aestivum
CAGTGCATATAAATTGGTTGAAAAATCAAATCTGTGTCCTTGGGTGCATGCTTAGGTCCCATGCAAGAAATGGGAATGGATTTCAAACACCGGGGCACCGTTGATTCCGGCAAAACACTGAGATGCCTGGTTTTTAAATTCTAGTAAATCGAAAACTCATCTGAAATTCATGAAACTTGGCATGCTATCATGGAGCGGTACCAACATGCCGTGGTACAAATTGTTTCCCATTTGGGGCAGGTTTGGGTATATGCTTCTCACAAACCGGAGCTTCTCACAACAAGCATGATGGTTTTCGGTAGGGAACGTCTACCTTTGGGGACGAAACGATATCCATTGCCTCTTATTGCTTTCAAATCTTTTTCTCGTGTCAACATAGAACAACAGGAGTGTTGTGCGAATTTTTGTGATTTTTCGGGGTTCGTTTGGACATTTTTACGCATTAACTGAGTTTTCAATGCATTTTATGTGCATAATTCAAATTGAACTACATGCACATGCTCCAGTGCATATAAATTGGTTGAAAAATCAAATATGTGTGCTTGAGTGCAT
>NC_057802.1:193515160-193516856 GCF_018294505.1 Triticum aestivum
TGGGTATATGCTTCTCACAAACCGTAGCTTGTATCAACAAGCATGATGGTTTTCGGTGGGGAAGATCCCACCTTTGGGAACGAAACGATATCCATTGCCTCTTATTGCTTTCAAATTTTTTTCTCGTTTCAACATAGAACAACAGGAGTGTTGTGTGAATTTTTGTGATTTTCCGGGGTTCGTTTGGACATTTTTATGCATTAACTGAGTTTTCAATGCATTTTATGTGCATAATTCAAATTTGAACTACATGCACATGCTCCAGTGCATATAAATTGGTTGAAAAATCAAATATGTGTCCTTGGGTGCATGCTTATGTCCCATGCAAGAAATGGGAATGAATTTCAAACACCGGGGCACCGTTGATTGCCGGCAAAACATTGAGATGCCTGGTTTTTAAATTCTAGTAAATCCAAAACTCGTCTGAAATTCATGAAAATTGGCATGCTATCATGGAGCGGCAGCAACATGCTGTGGTACAAATTTTGTCCCATTTGGGGCAGGTTTGGGTATATGCTTCTCACAAACCGTAGCTTCTCACAACAAGCATGATGGTCTTCGGTAGGGAACGTCCCACCTTTGGGGACGAAACGATATCCATTGCCTCTTATTGCTTTCAATTGTTTTTCTGGTGTCAACATAGAAGAACAGGAGTGTTGTGTGAATTTTTGTGATTTTTCGGGGTTCGTTTGGACATTTTTATGCATTAACTGAGTTTTCAGTGCATTTTATGTGCACAATTCAAATTTGAACTACACGCACATGCTCCTATGCATATAAAATGGTTGAAAAATCAAATTTGTGTCATTGGGTGCATGCTTAGGTCCCATGCAAGAAATGAGCATGAATTTCAAACACCGGGGCACCGTTGATTGCCCGCAAAACATTGAGGTGCCAGGTTTTTAAATTCTAGTAAATCCAAAACTCGTCTGATATTCATGAAACTTGGCATGCTATCATGGAGCGGCATCAATGAGCCGTGGTACAAATTTTGTCCCATTTGGGGCAGGTTTGGGTATATGCTTCTCACAAACCGGAGCTTCTAACAACCAGAATGATGGTTTTCGGTAGGGAACGTCCCACCTTTGTGGACAAAACGATAACCATTGCCTCTTATTGCTTTCAATTTTTTTCTCGTGTCAACATAGAACAACAGGAGTGTTGCGTGAATTTTTGTGATTTTTCGGGGTTCGTTTGGACATTTTTATGCACTAACTGAGATATCAATGCATTTTATGTGCATAATTCAAAGTTGAACTACATGCACATGCTGCAGTGCATATAAATTGGTTAAAAATCAAATCTATGTCCTTGGGTGCATGCTTAGGTCCTATGCAAGAAATGGGAATGAATTTAAAACAACGAGGCACCGTTGTTTGCCGGCAAAACACGGAGATGCCTGGTTTTTAAATTCTAGTAAATCGAAAACTCATCAGAAATTCATGAAACATGGCATGCTATCATGGAGCGGCATCAACATGCCATGGTACAAATTGTTTCCCATTTGGGGTAGGTTTGGGTATATGCTTCTCACAAACCGGAGCTTCTATCAACAAGCATGATGGTTTTCGGTAGGGAACGTCCCACCTTTGGGGACGAAACGATATCCATTGCCTCTTATTGCTTTCAATTTTTTTTCTCGTTTCAACATAGAACAACAGGAGTGTTGTCTGAATTTTTGTGATTTTTCGGGGTT
>NC_057802.1:193516866-193517418 GCF_018294505.1 Triticum aestivum
CAGTGCATATAAATTGGTTGAAAAATCAAATCTGTGTCCTTGGGTGCATGCTTAGGTCCCATGCAAGAAATGGGAATGGATTTCAAACACCGGGGCACCGTTGATTCCGGCAAAACACTGAGATGCCTGGTTTTTAAATTCTAGTAAATCGAAAACTCATCTGAAATTCATGAAACTTGGCATGCTATCATGGAGCGGTACCAACATGCCGTGGTACAAATTGTTTCCCATTTGGGGCAGGTTTGGGTATATGCTTCTCACAAACCGGAGCTTCTCACAACAAGCATGATGGTTTTCGGTAGGGAACGTCTACCTTTGGGGACGAAACGATATCCATTGCCTCTTATTGCTTTCAAATCTTTTTCTCGTGTCAACATAGAACAACAGGAGTGTTGTGCGAATTTTTGTGATTTTTCGGGGTTCGTTTGGACATTTTTACGCATTAACTGAGTTTTCAATGCATTTTATGTGCATAATTCAAATTGAACTACATGCACATGCTCCAGTGCATATAAATTGGTTGAAAAATCAAATATGTGTGCTTGAGTGCAT